>NC_061836.1:33944442-33949442 GCF_019202785.1 Penaeus chinensis
ATAACTATCATAAAATATAATAAACAAAATATATATATATATTTTTTTTAAACAAAAATAATAGTCATAATAAAATAATAATAATAATATTAATAAATTGATGATGATGATGGTGATAGTAGTAGTAGTAATAATAATAATAATAATAATAATAATAATAATAATAATAATAATAATAATAATAATAATAATAATAATAATAATAACAATAATAATAATAATAATAATAATATTAATAATAATAATAATAATAACAAATAACAATAACAATCATAACGAGAATAATATAAATAATAATAGATGCTAAATAATAAGAAAAGCCCTATGCTTGAATGACGCCTCTGAAATGCCAATGACCCACGACGCGGCGCCAAAGCCAAAGCAACAGGACCTCTTGGCTACTCACAAGACCGCCGAGGGCGTACAGGCAGTCGACAACCTGCAAGGAGAAAAAACAAGGATTTTAATACAGTTGCAATAACGATGATGACTGATAATCTATAGTCATTGCAGAATAATGCAATCTTTGTATCGATTGCGAAAACTGGCGTGATCACGACAGAGTAATTAGATTAAGCAGATAAATATATTAACTACTACAGCCAACATAAACTTTAGATAAAACAGGTATAAACATATTCAGCGCCTGTGATTCCAGACCAAGACACATTCGCAAAAAGAAATCGTGTACAAAGAGCTCAATTCTCTTTGCATGGCGAAATACTTCCAAAACCCATAACCTCCGAGCAAGGAGCAACTTCCCCGCCATGTTTATGTAAAGCATCTGCCACAAAAGCTAGTATAAGAAAACCAGTTGTTGCAAGACTTTCAAAATTCGAACCCAACGGTTAAATAATGATCGTGCTGTAGGACTTGACAACGATGACATAAAAAACGTCGCAAAGTGAGTCTTGAAAAAAATATATTGATAAGAGCTCCAAAGCGGATCATGAACGTGCAAGAAATGAGAATGAGAAGCATAAAAATGAAACAACTCGCTATTACGGCGATGATATGACGGGATAACTGTCTGATCAGAAATTGTACCAATAAATCTATCTTCAATTTTTCTTTTTCAATAAACTGCAACTCGTACCACAATACGAAGACGAAATAAAAGCGTTAAATGCAAGCGCCGTTCTTCAGGGAGAGTTTGGAATGTCAAACTCAGGGTAAGTTTGAAGCACCATCTTCGCGCAGGTCCAAGCCTCTGCCATTCACCCCTCCCCCCCTCCACTGCCACATGTCAGGGGGTCATGACCTTCCGAAATGCGGAGGTCGCGCGCTCCCGATCGAAATTCCTGACGGCGGTTACATCTAGTTGGCCGCGGGATGGTGCCTCGTCACCCCGGCCGCCACACACCTCCTTGTAAATGGCTTGAGCAGGACTTCTGTTTAAAGGAAAGCCGTTTACCCTTCCACTTGGCATACACTGTGCATGTTTTCATCATTTATTGGGATTTCCGCTGTTATTCCGTGGTTACCTGACTTTCAGTCGTGGAAATGCCATTTCCGCCGTGTGCTTCATGCTCTCACAGGAGAACGCCGTGATAAGCATAAAAATAAACATCTCATCACACGTATCAAATATATCAGATTTTTCACTAATAAAGATTGCGTGGTTGGAAGCGCCTGGACAGACCAAACTAAGAAATAATTGCGAGAGGTTTCCCAGCCTAGAGTAACGGGCAGGAGCTTTCACGCTGACAAACAATGGCCTGAAGTAGGGTCGTCAGGTGGCGGTCTGTGCCACCTGCTCCCTTTCGTAGCTTTTCGAGACCCTATGTCACTATCTTTGATCATTAAAGCTTTGGTATTAGAATCCTCCCATGAATATCAGATGGAATTCCATTGAAGATAATGGTCAAGTAATATACATCAGCGTTTTTTCAAGGGATTCTGTAGCTCTTTCCTCGGCGACACGACAGGAACCTTTCCAGAGGCAAGGTTGTGCGGGTCACACCGGGCCGGGCCAAAGGTCGTGCGCGGGTGAAAGGCAAAGCCGCTGGTGGTTGCGCCGCGAAGCATAATACATCTGTCGAGTCTAACTGATATAATTCCTTGTGCTTCCTCAACATGAGCTTCCAAAGCAGCCAATGTGCTGAGAAGGAAGTCCCGGGCGGATGCAGAAGTCAGGTTCGAAGTCCTAGATCTGGCTGCGAGTGAAAGGGTTCCCCGACGCTGACAGACAGATGAAGACTCCCAACATGTTTACGACCCCGGCACGGCAGACAAGTGTCGCGTCTGGCCGGAAACATTCCTCACGGGAGAACGAGTTACCTTCGGCATTTTGGTTCGATCCGTTTTTGCCGCGCCCCGAGACTGCCATGACGAAGGTCGGGGCACGTGGAGGCCTTTTTCGCACTGAATCTTCGCTCACACATGGCATATTGTGCCCAGGAGAAGGCAGCTCATGGCCTCTCCTATCTCCTATCTCGTTCTCGCTTGCATCCGTTTTCGCTCGTCGAACTTAAGGCATCTACGGAAGAAAGGCCGCGAAATATATCCCGAAAGACCCATTCGACTGACTGGGTCTTTATGCAAGAACATATCCAAAACCTCAAGCTTCGGAGTTAGTTATTCATGGCAGGGAGCAGACGGAGGATGCCTCTACCTCCCGCGATACTCGCTAGATGGCAGTCATTCATCAGCATTAGCCGGGGAGCCTGGAACATCCCGCCCACACCGGGGGGCCGATCCAAACGCAATTTTCATTCATTAGAGTCCCGAGCGTAAACCGAAATTGTCTGACTTTTAAATTTATGGTGTTAATAAAAGGAAGCAAATCGCAGCCGAGGAAAAAGTCAATCTCGAGATTCCTGCACCTGCGCATGAGCAGACCAAAGAGGAGAGTCGGGAGAGCCTCCTACGATCCATTATCATAAACAGGCGGCGAACAACTGGATGCACGCCATAATTAGGCTTTTACGTCAGCAGAACGCTTCAAGCGCATTATGTCGAACCTCGATGACAAAAGTGAAACCCTTTAAAATTGCAAGTAATTCTGATCGTACAAGCACAGCGAAGGGAGATTACAGTTTGCCAAATCTTCCACCAACGTATAAAGCAGCGTCGGTTTAGAAATGCACGAGATGTCTCCCCGGCGGAATGCAGAACTGTTCTGCCTCAACTACTCTTCAAAGTGACTATCCAAGCGGCAGAAGCGAGAATGAGAACCTCCTCTTAGAACGGGAATAGAAAAAATCTGAATGCTAACATTATCGTAAGTACTTGCCACGAATTCAAAAGCAGACGATAATCGACGGAATGCTGGACAATTTGAAGAGAACGTTGTATTTCCACTCACCATGGCGATAGCCTAGAAACCTAGCCGGGATCAGCTCTGATTTTCAAATCTATCAAATGATTGCAACATGTTTATGGCAGCACTAGAAGCAAATGAAGAGGGAGTTCGAAATACCAAAGTTCCAGCGCCAAGCACGAGTTCCAAGCGCCAAGCACGAGTTCCAAGCGCCAGGCCCCCGCGGAAGACTGGGCCATTCATTGCGGCGTCCCAGAAGACGCAACAACTATAACAGGTCCTCAAAACACGCCCAGCGGGAGCCGGCCATACCGAACGTCCAATTTGGCCGTATAAGGATTCTGGGTGTGTGTGATCGCTGTGCTGCCTGGCTTTGCGGGCGGCCTCCGTGGCAACTCTCACAAGGGTCACAGCCCATAATCAGGCACCTGTTTGTATTGCATTGATTCAGAAAAATGGAAAAAGATGTCTAGCTACTGCTCCACCGACGGAGGCAGAAATGTCTGGATTTCGTTTTCTTTACTTCTTTTGCAGTAGCTTCGACTATTCGATCTGCTCACTCCTTCACGGGGTGGCCTCCCAGAGGGTGCATTAATCCCACTCTCCACCTGGCGCGCCCAACCTTCTCGAGAACAGCGGAATCCTGTCGCAGAAGCCAAGGAGAAGGGTCACTCGTCCAATGGGCGAACCGGAGCCACGGTCACGAGGAGGAGGCGACAAACACATGCTCTTGAAAGGTTCTTACAAGTGGCTCCTTCGCAACACAATTAAGCATATGCAAATGTATACAAACGTATATAAGCAGGAGCGGGAGCGTCCTTCATTATAATGGGCGAACGAAGTTCCACAAAAACATAAGAAACTGTTATCTTCTTTTGCTGTAACAATCACTGCGACATGGCCAAGATCTATTTACTATAAAAGAAATCATTATAATAATAATAATAATCTAAAGTTCTCCCTTGACTCCAACAACAAAAACAGGACCAATTATAATAATAATAATAATAATAATAATAATAAATAACTACAACAACAACAACATAATAATAATAACAATAATAATACAAATAATAATAATAATAATATTAATATTAATAATAATAATAATAATAATAATAATAATAATAATAATAATAATAATAATAATAATAATAATAATAATAATAATAATAATAATGTGGTAATGTCTATCCCCTTACAATGAAAATGTCTTTCTCTTTATTTCTTTGCTAAGTGACAAAATAGCGAGACCTCCTTATCCACAGTATCAGATCTGCTCAGTATTCCTGTCGTATGACGCAAGACGCTCGCACACGGTACTGCGGTTCCCAGAGTAGCTACCAGAATTACTCTCATCAGATGGCGGCCGCTTAGCGTGGTTCATAGTTGCGATCAGATAGCGATTATCAGGCCGGTGCGGTGAATGTACTTTCCGTGTCTTGGTTGTAACAACAAAACGCAAGGTCTTGGGGAAGTTATGGAGCCTTGATGGCTATCAGTGAGTCCACGTGAAAGTTCTGGTGTCGCCTGGATATTTGTGGCGTCCTTATGGAAATGTTTACAAGATATTCGCAGTGATGCTATCGCCAAATACCGAATTCAATGCAAACAGCCCTGAAATCATGCTTGTCTGCTTCAGGTTTAAAGCGCTAGTCAGTCTGTGTTACATATACGAGTCCCAGATGGTACCGACATGACTCAGCTGGTGATAGTTACAGGCCCAGATGGTACTATA
>NC_061836.1:33959442-33969442 GCF_019202785.1 Penaeus chinensis
CTCTTCCTCACGAGTGAGGATGTGTAACTCACGAAAAGAAACCGATTTAACAGCCGTGTAAACGTTCCTTTGATGAGGGTTCGGGATTCTGGACGTGCAGCCTCTTCTACCTGAATAGGGAAACTCTTCGAACAGCGGCGACCGAGGACCACGCAGGCTGCCAACCGCGTCCGTCAGTCAGGACGCCACTTCCTGACTTGCACTGCGGAGCCCAGTCTCGGTGCGGAAGCGCTTACGACTTAATGCTCCTATATATTAAACTACCTCTGCACTGAAGCACACTCATGCAAGCACACAGAAGTGGAGCGCCACGGCCCCTCGCACGGCGGAGGCATCGCTCTTGGCAACGTGAACAAACAAGGGTCTGGTACCGAAGGGAAATATGCACTGATGCTTGTCCAGTCGCATTTGGGCGGGAGGGGGGGAGGGATGGAGGGAGAGGGCACAGGGGGGAGAGACCGGGGAAGAGCCCTCTAAAGGTAAGGTTGGATGTTATCTGAGGGAGACTGGAGAGTGTCTAGCGTGACGGCAGGAGTCAGTGGGGCGGGCGGCGTATCTGCGCTGTGTCCATCGTGAAGCCTCGAGGCCGTCCCGAGGCGCTGCGCTTCTCACATCACTCTGATGGCCGTCTATATTCCTCACTGAATAACAGTAGGAACATCTGCCTACGTATTAAACGAGGTATAATCATAACGGCGGAGTATATGCATAATGCTGTAACACGAGCACAAGATGAAGAATACATGTCATCGTCACCCCCACCGCCATGGATTAGAGCCATTAAGCTCCGTAATTACCCAAACAACGGCTTCCACTTGCCACATTCCAGAAGGCAGGCACGTGTGTCTTCGTTAATGTATAACTGTGGGTGTGTGTGTGTGTGTGTGTGTGTGTGTGTGTGTGTGTGTATGTGTGTGTGTGTGTGTGTGTGTGTGTGTGTGTGTGTGTGTGTGTGTGTGTGTGTGTGTGTGTGTGTGTGTGTGTGTGTGCGTATATGTGTGTATATATATATATATATATATATATATACACACACACACACACACATACATAGACACACATACACATATGTATATATATGTTTATATATATATATATAAACCTCCTATTCCGAAAATACAAGAGAGAGAGAGAGAGAGAGAGAGAGAGAGAGAGAGAGAGAGAGAGAGAGAGAGAGAGAGAGAGAGAGAGAGAGAGAGAGAGAGAGAGAGGGGGAGGGGGGGTAGAGATCTATCTATCTACCTACCTACCTATCTATCTATCTATCGGTCTGGCACACATTCTCTACGAGCCAATCACAGAGGCGAGACCCAGGCCGCACGACCTGAGACAGAGACAGAGGAAGACCGATAAACAGAGACAGACAGACAGACAGATATCGCGCCTGACGCAGAGCCGAGCGCAAGCCTGCTCGCGCGCCCTCCCCGCCTCCTCCCGCCGGCGAGTCGTTCGGCGAGACAAGGCCCCAAGATCGTGTCGAGAACCTGATCCCGAGGGAATGCCTTTTTTGCCGCTCCGTTCAGCCAGTATCGTGTGACCGCCATTTAAAAGGTTCATCAGGGCTAAATTGCTGTGTTGTTCTATGCTGCGCTGGCCTGCCTTGTTGCCTGCAGGGACTCTGTGAATCCGTCGTCCTTTTAACGGCATGAAAATAAACTCGTAGTTTTGGTGTCTTACTTTCATCCTTTAATCGCTCTCTCTCCTCTCCCTCTTCCTTTTCCCCTCCCTCTCTCTCTAATTCTCCCTCTTCCTCTTCCTCTTCCTCTTCCTCTCCCTCCTCCCTCTCCCTCTCCCTCTCCCTCTACTTCTCCCTCTCCCTCTCCCTCTCCCTCTCCCTCTCCTCTCCCTCTCCCTCTCCCTCTCCCTCTCCCTCTCCCTCTCCCTCTCCCTCTCCCTTTCCCTCTTTCTCCTCCTCCCCTTCTCCCTCTCTCTTCTCCCTCTTTCTCTTCTCTCACCGAAGTGAAAAAATATCCGACGCAGTTAAGGCTGCGGAGACGAGGGCCCTTATCTAGCGAGCTTCCTTCTGCGGCATCACTCTCCGATTTCCCAGTTTCGAATCCGACACGTAGCAGAAGGGAGATTTGTAAGATAACAGCGCTCCGCCTTGGCACTGCGGACGATGGTTTCCAAAGGTCCTCCTGGCACTCCTTACCCGCAGAGCCAGCATCAGTCATCGGAAGAGCAGGATCCAACCAGGGATAAGGTGATCGGCACAGGGTAGGAAGAAATTCGAG
Organism: Penaeus chinensis; assembly: GCF_019202785.1. Lineage (NCBI taxonomy): Eukaryota > Metazoa > Arthropoda > Malacostraca > Decapoda > Penaeidae > Penaeus > Penaeus chinensis. The sequence continues at coordinate 33,961,677 of NC_061836.1, forward strand.
AGGCTCCTGGGCGTTCACCCTCAGTTCACGGGGTCACGTCAGGGCTGCCGCCTCAGACCCCCGCCAGACTCCGGAGGCTGAGGAGCGTGAGTAATTCGCGCGCCCTGAGTGCCACTCCTCAAGAGGGCAACGTTCAAAAGCAAGAGGAACGGCCTCCATACTTTGTCCCTTGATGCCAGCCACAGTGACGGCGAAGGAGGCCCGCTGCCTTTTGGGGCGCTGGTCGTATGATTCATTGAAATCTCGTCTAAAACGTATTCAAAAATCCAGGTTACAACACCACGTGACCTTGCATCCACGGGAGCCAAAGTCCATATTTGGCCACGAGTGCGCACGTGACGAGGGACTCGGCTGCTCGCTCTCCGCGCCTCGAGTGCCGGCCTGCTCGCTCTCCCTTTTAGCTTTTTAGGCTGATTACCATCAATACTGAACGTACTGATGTTGTTACCTTCACTACCGTCGAAGTCACTTTCGTTAAAAGAGCCTTCTCATCATTCCTTCTGCATTACTTACCTCATTTTCTCTATCCTAGTCAGCAAAATCAACAACTTTCTCTCCTCTCCTCCTCCCTCTTCCATCTCCCCCTCTTCTAGCACTCTTCATGTTAATATCGACCTTCTCCCTGCTCCCCCAAGCCCCTCCCCCTCCCCCACCCCCTTGCCCCGCCTTCCATTTCTGTCCTAATGAAAGTCAAATTCCTCCCCCGCGGGCGCGAGAGAACTCCCACTCAGACTTGCGTTAATGAACGTAAAAGTCTGGCTTTGTGAACGTCCATGGTTGCTCCCTTTCGTGCATGCGATCCCTGTGCACCACGATCCCCCTTCCCCTCTCTCTCCTCCGCTCTCCCCCTCCCCTCCCCCATCAAACCTTACTGTCTTGTTCTTCGGCTCATTCATTTGGCTCTTTGTTCTTGTTTTTCTCTCTTTTCCTCTCTTTTGTTTTACTCGTCTCGTTTTGTACTCCATTTCACATCGCCTTCTTGTTTTTTTTCTTTCCTTTTCTTTTTCTTTTCTTCGTCTCGCCGCCTTCGTCCGACCATCCAGGTCTCTTGCTTCTTTATCAGATTTCCCTAATTCCTGTGTATCTGCTATTCACCTCTTCCCCATTCGTTAGCCAAGGACAGGCAGGTTTCGGGTCACGCTGGGGATGGGAATTCATTACCCCCCCCCCTCCTCCGCCCCATGAATGAGGCGGCGCCCAGGTTCCTCTCCTGCTGGAGCCGGCTCGGGTCTCCCATATAGGGCCGACGCACACGCGTGTGTGCGTGTGTGTGTGTGGTGTGTGGTGTGTGTGGTGTGTGTGGTGTGTGTGGTGTGTGTGGTGTGTGTGGTGTGTGTGGTGTGTGTGGTGTGTGTGTGTGTGTGTGTGTGTGTGTGTCTGTGTGTGTGTGTGTGTGTGTGTGTGTGTGTGTGTGTGTGTGTGTGTGTGTGTGTGTGTGTGTGTGTATATATATATATATATATATATATATATATATATATATAAGCCGGTCATTATAATCATCATAATAATAAAAATTCCATTCATAACAGTCATTAAAAGAATAACGCTAAAGCAGCAACAACAACCGCAGATATTCATGTAAACAGTCCCGTTATGTACGCAGATACAAAAAATATTTTTCAAGAAATTACCTGAGACAAAAAAAAAACAGAAATCACATAAAGATTGATGAACTGCTTATCGCCCAAAAACCCTCCCGTCAAAAAAAAAAAAAAAAAAAAAAAAAAAAAAAAGAAGAAGAAGAAGAAGAAACGAAGAAGTAGAAAGACAAAGAAAAAAAGAAAGAAAAAAAGAAAAAAGAAGGGGAAAAATCCGGTTCGCAGCATCGCAAGAGCTTCGAACGCCGCCCCGCCCGCGCGCGCCACCGCCGTCTTATTTCACTTCAAGCCCGTTATTTGCATGTTTTTTCGTTCGCTTGCAGTTTACTAATGCTGTTGATAGTTGTCTTCACTTGCCGTGGCGACTCCGGTAATCAGTAGGTGGATTCAAGGGTGGTTTTGAGCACTGATCATTATGCCTTTCGATATTATCATTGTTATCAGCGATATCTTTATTATTATCCTACTGTCTGCTACCAATATCATTTGTATGTTTCGGATTAGCCTGTAAATCCTCATAATCCGAGCCATCACCATGAGCACTGTTATCACGGTGCCACAGCCTGCCATCACCCCCTCCCCCCGCCACCTATGCCCGTTCCTCCGCCCTCAAGCGTCGACATCAGAAGCTCCTCTCTGCCGTCATAATTCCACACAAGTGTCAGTCGCTTGGGCCGAGACGCCACGATCTGTCAGCTAGATTAAGGAAGAAAAAGAGAACGTCAGCACAGCGTAACCAGTCTAAGTGATGAGGCGCAACCTGACACCGGCCGATTCGCCTCTCCTGCGCGGCTGACGAGTCGCGTCAGCCAAGATGCCATTGCAGGCTGACACACGGCTGCCTCGAGTATTTTGCGACTTCACACAGACACCATAGCGTATAAGGCGATATATTCCGTTAATTATTATAAAGATTCCGTGGCTGAGCACTGAACTTCCCTGCCTTGCATCCGTCGTCTATCCCATTAACATGTCAATAAACGACTTCCTAAATGTAATATTGCATTTTATGAGTTCCTGCCATTGTCTTTACACTTTCCCTTTCGGATTCCTTTCGTTGCTAACAATCACACCCCTGTATCAAAACTTTTAAAGAGTAAATGACAAAGACTATCTAAACAAGCACCTCACAAGCCTCTTCACACAAGAATAATGAGAAACAGCAGCACCTTGCCCAATTAAGGATGAACACGAGCACTCTATTCACTCGTAACTACATGCGAGACACCTGCCTTATTTGGCCAATCAGAACGCAGGATTATCATACCGACGACTCCCATTGGAGGGCGATTCGTCTCGCTGACCAAATAAGTGACTGTCCTGAACTCTTTCGTGGTGGAAGTTTAATGATCATCTTTACAGAGTCGTAGGTAACGGTAGAGAGATAAAGACGTCGACTTCCACGTGTAATAATTCATTGCGTATCAAACAAATACCAAATTAAAATCTCAAACCTAAAGAAGACGCGAAAACCGTACTGAAATTGGCGAGGACGTCGCTTAAAAGGTGACGCATTATAATGATTTTTTCCGTAAAATCTAATCAATAAGGCAAAGAATATGAAATTATAACTGCAAGGATACTTGAATACCCAACGCAAACATGAAGCAATATTTCGTGTAGTTGTAAGATCATATCTGCAAAAATATTGCGAATCACACCAGCATCGCATTGCAAAAAATCAAAGCTTCAATCAGTATGTTGCGGCAGAATGCAGAAATTCTATAACTCCCCCGAGCAAATAATCAGAGTGTGTGTGTGTGTGTGTGTGTGTGTGTGTGTGTGTGTGTGTGTGTGTGTGTGTGTGTGTGTGTGTGTGTGTGTGTGTGTGTGTGTGTGTGTGTGTACGTGCGTGCGTGTCGTGAGTAACCTGATAGTCCGAACTCCCGCGCGCGAGTGGCGAGGTCCAACTGAAAAAATACATTTATTTCTGTGAATGTTTCTCACGAGAGTCTCCCAAAGCATTCCATCGCCCAGGGTTGTTTGTGGAGCAGAAACGGTCCGAGGAAAGCGACAACGAAACGCAGCAAACTCATGAACCACATCCAGCTGAGAGAGAAAAAAATCTCAATGAATTTCACTGCAGAATTTCTACACGATCCCGGCCCTTTTCATGGCGCATGCGCACCTTCTTCGCCAAACGTACTCTGCGCAACGAACGACGCGATCGGGTCATGGGTAAGCTGAGCAAATTGGGACGGATAGCTCTCAACTTTGTACTTCAGGACTTCCATCTGCCACAGCGTCCTGCCTCAGTCTCCTCTTGCTCCAGGCCTCTACCTCCAACTCCACCTCCGCCTCCCTTCCCCTCCTCTTCGCTTCTTCCTCACAGACCCCCTTATCCTACCCCTTCCCCTTCCCCTGGCCCTAACCCTGTCCCTCTCCCTCCCCTCCCCCTCCCCCTTCCCCTCGGTGCCGCGCCGGCCCACCTGGCCATAAAGCCTCAGACATCGTGGGCGAGCCAGAGAAAGCCGAACGGGTGTTCTTCCGAATATGTTCATCCTTCTGAATATATCTGTGACCTCGCGGGCGTGGCTCTGGGTCAAGCAGCCTCTACAAGGAGGTGCGTCGTGTGCCGTATTGCAAGGCGGGAAACGCAGAACGACGTAAACGAGCGTCTGAGAGAAAAAGAAGAAAAAATGTGTGGGAGAGAAAAAGAAGAAAAAATGTCTGGGAGAGAAAAAGGGTCGAGTCTCTTGGGCAATCTGTGACGTCATGAGGGAATGGAATGCCAGGTTCGCGATGACGCGGCCACAGAAGGCGAGATGCTGGACGTCATCCGAAAGGGAGAGATTGGGAGAGACTGATGCATACGAGCGCGAAAATAACTATAACTACATGCATAAGAAGGGTAGAGACGGAACTATACAGCTGAAACACAGACACACACACACACACACACACACACACACACACACACACACACACACACACACACACACACACACACACACACACAAACACACACACACACACACACACACACACACACACACACAAACACACACAAACACACACACACACACACACACACAAACACACACACACACACACACACACACACACACACACACACACACAAACACACACACACACACACACACACACACACACACACACACACACTTGCTCGCGCTCAAAGGTTATTCATACGTGCAACCAGAAAGTAATAAATAAAACTTGAAATTCATCATCAAATGACCGAATCAAAACTACTCTTCTCCTCTCCCTCCATTTTTCTCTCTTTTTTCCTTCCTCCTCTTTCTATTCTCCCTCCTATTTCCTTTTTTTCTTTCTTTTTCTCTTCATTACCTTCGCCGCTTCTTTTGGCCCCGTATCCCCGCGATGACGTCACACTATTAAGGCCAAACCAAAAACCACGAACCGGAAGCAGCTTCTTGTGCGCCCGTTTCCCCCAAATGCTCAGCTGAACATCGCGTGCATTTCCCGCTAGCATCTCGGGCGGTGCGGCCTTTGGGAAAGTAGTTTCTTGCCTTGAAATTCCTTCACTTTTGGTGTCCATTTTTAAATTTAAACAAATTGATAAATGTTTGTGTAAATAAGTAGAGGTTAACGGATGAATTAATGAATGTAAGGATTAGCGAATACGTACGGGCAAATGGCAAGGAAAATAATCAATTCGCAAATATACAATTTAGCAAAAAACATTAGAGATAAAGAGAAAAAATAAAGCAATTACAGAATCAAAAGTATAAAAATCCCGCATAAAAAACAGCTCCTCACCGACGCAGGACCCAGACGAGCAGTCCGCGCCCCGCCCCCAGCGCCTCTTCCCTCGCGGCAACTCGCCCCGAACGCCACTCGCCCCGCTTCTCCCTGGCAGCAAACAAGCACAGATGCGACGACAGAGGAAAGGAGTTCACGCCAGAGCCCAGCCTAACAACTAGACGCGTAAGAGTGAGTCAGTCTGCCTTTTACGGCCACACTTTTCTCGGCTCAGTCTGCCCACGCGGCGGAAGCCTCGGGCGTACCCGTGAGGACTGGGGGCACTTGGAGGGGATGGGGGGGGGGGGGGCTGAGGATCCTTTCTTTGGGGATAATTATTTATAACAATTATCATCATCATCACTGTTATTTTACTCTCATCACATTCTATTTTCACCATCAACATCCTCCCCAACAACGAAACTAAGTAAACAGAAAACACAATAAACCAACACACATTTGAATCCATCTTAAAGCTCTCTGGAGAAGTATAAACACCAATAATATCGGATTTCTGTCGCCAAAAGGGGATCCTAAACTCCGAAAGGTTCTGGCGGCGGATGAGTGTCGCGCGGTGGCTGGCGCATCCAAACGGACCGGCGCCTCCGAGTCTGGAATTGGATCCCGCGCTGTGCCTGCTCGTAGGGTCCAGTGCTTGGAATTCGAGACTTCGTAGAAAGGAACTTGCAGTTGCGATGCTCACATCATATAGTAATATGAATTGTAATAATAATAATAATAATAATAATGATAATAATAATATAATAATAATAATAATAATAATAATAATAATAATAATAATAATAATAATAACAATGATTGTGCATAGGCTGATGATATTGATGTTGTTGATAATGATAATGATAATATAACTAATAACGATATAAATAACAGTAATCGTAATAAGAACAACAAAAATGATAGTAATAATAATAATAATAATGATAATAGTAATAGTAATAATAATAATAATAATAATAATAATAATAATAATAATAATAATAATAATAATAATAATAATAATAATAGTAATAACAATAATAATAATGATAATGATAATGATTATGATAACTGCAAAACTGCAAAAATAATAATAATAATGATTTACTGAGGAGCTGACGAGCGCGAAGAGGCAGAGGAATTCCGAATCCGGCGGCGCCTCATCAGCTGATCCTGCCCTGAGTGAGGCCGGCTCGGGTTCCTGCTAAAAATAGCAACGACGCAATCGTATCGCCTATAAATTGGCGGCGTCGATTCCGGGCGGAGAGAGCGGAGAGGGCAAGGGCGTCGGTCCTCCGGAAGGGTCGGTCTCTCGCCGGCGCCGGCGGAGCGAAGGATCTGATCATGCTCGCAAGAAACACAGAATGGGGTTTGATCTGGGAGGATTTTTTTACCCTTTTGTTTTCTGTTCGTTGTTCGGTATTCTCACGAATATTTTTCATCTTCTTATTTGTTTTTTTTCTTTTAGACGAAACATGAAGCGAAATGCCGTCGTTCTGAGATGAAGGCAGCTTCCCCCCCCCCCCCCCCCAAAAAAAAAAAAAAAAAATGGGATATGAAAAAAATATCTAAAGAGTGGACAATGCAACACAAAGTAAATCTTGGGGAGACAGAAGGAAACGCAAGACTCCACAAATAGAAATGCAAGGAATGAACCGACGATAGTGGCGGAAGGAGGACGAGCAGGGAAGAGAGAGTCGATCGTCTGACGAAATGTTGATGTCTCGACAAACATCCGGTACAAGCATTACACACAAGCGGCGAGGCGAGGGTTTCTGAGAGCCTCTTGTCCTTTTACGTTGGGGCGCGAGGGTCGAGCCGTACCGCCGCGAGAGATAAAAGGGGCGTAACCGACGTATGCCAAGAATCGTCTAGAAAGTTCCGGACGAGAGAAAGAAAGAAAATAAATTAACGACGAGCGAATATTTGCAAAAAAATATCCATCTGACAACCTTTAAAAATCCATTGAATAACGTTTCCTCTTACCATACGACCAACATAATCAGGACAAGAAAGAAGTAGTTTTCTGAAAGATAAATCTGTGACATCGACCCCCCCCCCCCCCCCGTGACAAGGCCGGTGCTACTCACCATGTAGAGGTTCTTGTTCTCGTAGAGGTCGTTCACCTGGAAGAGGTCCTGGCTCTTGAGGCCGTAGCTCTCGCAGCCCTTGAGGAACATCTCCAAATTCTCCCTCTGGAACGTCAAGAGAAAGCAACACAATTAGAGGACTTGCTAATTCAGGTACTTCGCTGTTGCGCTCGTTCCACTTGCCAAGAACACCGAGCGGGTAAGCCTTGGAAAGGGGCTGATTAATTTCCTTTTTTGATTAGCAGTTGTTTGGCCCATTTATGAGTTTCCTTTTGTTACATATTCGTGGGTGACCTGAAAATCCAAAACGGAAATATCCTTTCTATGCTGACACTATTATCATTATTAC
>NC_061836.1:33974442-33981942 GCF_019202785.1 Penaeus chinensis
CCCTTTCCCCGGGGTTTCTTCTCCCCCCCCCCCCCCCCTTTTCCTCCCCCCTTTCCCTTTCCCCCTCCTCCTCTTTCCCTCTCCCCTTTTCCCCTTTCCCCCCTTTCCCCCCTTCCCCTTTTCCCCCTTTTCCCCCCCCTCTCCACCCCTTCCCTTTCCCCTTTCCCCCTCCCCTTTTCCCTTTTCCCTTCCCCCCCTCTCCCTCTCCCTCTCCCCCTCCCTTCCCTTCTTTCCCTTTCCTTTCCCCCCCTTTTCCCCCTCCTTTCCCCCCTCCTTTCCTCTCCCTCTCCCCTCCCTTTCCCTCTCCTTCTCCCCCCTCCCTTTCCCCCCCCCCTTTCCCTTTTCCCCTTTCCCCTTTCCCCTTTCCCCTTTTCCCCCTCCCTCTCCTCTCCCTTCCCTTTTCCCCCTCCCTCTTTCCCCTTTTCCCTCTCCCCCTTCCCCCCCTCTTTCCCCCTCCCCTTTTCCCCCTCCCTTTCCCCTCTCCCTTTCCCCTCCCTCTCCCTCTCCCTTTCCCTCTCCTTCTCCCTCTCCCTTTCCCCCCTCCCCTTCCCTTTTTTCCCTTTTTCCCTTTTTCCCTTTCCCTCCCCCAAACCCCCCCCTCCCCCCCCACCTTTTAATGGGGCCTTTTAAAAGTTTGATTCCCCTTAGGACTCCGGACACACACAGGCCAGTGCGATTCTCACACAACGCGTTTTACGTAAACATTTCGAATCGCTTTGCGCAACATGGCTGGCGTCAGAGTCACGCTTTACGGCAATGCGTTTCTGGAAAGCTTTTTTGAAAGCGCGAACAAAAACCTTCGTTAAATCAGGGTAGACTGGAGGGCGCGCCCACCCCCTTTCCCCCTTTCCCCCCCTGGGACCACAGGGGCCTGGCCACTCTTCCTCCCCCCACGGGGGCCCGGGCCCCCCCGTCCCCCTCCCCTGGGCGCCGCCAAGAAACAATAAGCGTAACATGGGCGGCTCCACGGCCGTGAGGACCTGAGCGCTGAGATCTCCCACGCACCCCTCACGCTCCCTCGGGCCATACGGGGCCACCCAGGGGAAAAATGGGGGCCCCACTGTTCGCCTCCGCCCCCGCACCCGGGGGCGGGGGCCCCGCCCAAGGGGCTTTCAGGCGGCGCGGGGAGTGTCTCTCTTGCTCTCTCTTGTCTCTTTAGCCTTTCTTCCTCTTTCCTTCCTTCCCTTCCCCCTTCCCTTTCCCCCCCCCTTCTCTTCCTTTTCTTCTCTTCCTTCTCTTCTTTTCCTTTTCCTCTCTTCCTCTTCTCTTCCTTTTTCCCTTTTCTCTCCCCCCTCTCCCCTTCTCTTCCCTTCCCTCCCTCCCCTTTTCTTTTCTTTCCCCCCCCTCTCTCTCTTCTCCCTCCCTTCCTCCCTCAAACCTCCTCTCATCTCTTTTTCTCTTTCCCCCGGGTTTTTTTTTTTTTCCCCTCTCTCTCTAATTTTTTTCTCTTTCCTCTCTCTCTCCTCTCTCTCTTCCCTCCTCTCCCCCCCATCCCTTTCCTCTCTCCCCCTCTCCTCTCCTCCCCCTCCCCTCACAATCACTTCACCCTTCACCACCCCCACACACACACCCCACACACAAAACCCACACACACACACACACACACACTACCACACACACACACACACACACACACACACACACACACACACACACACACACACACACACACACACACACACACACACAAACATACACTCACTCACACGCACACGCACACACACACAATCATTTCGTTTTTACTCTCGGTCTTACGTCCTGAGCGCAGTGGCCAGTGGCTCTCCAAGGCTGAGGCCACCATCATGCGCGCATTTGCGTGTGCGTGTGCATTCGTGTACACACAACGGCAAAAAAGACTAAGTCATCAGAATCAAGCAGCATCCTCGCGAGGGAACCAGCGGTCGGAACGACGCGACGCCTCCCTCCGCTGCGCACGCGACGCGGAAACGGCGTAATCCACTTGCCTTTGCACACGGAACAGGAATTCAAGGCTGACTACAATTATCGGTTTCGTGGAGTATTGCTTGGTCGCGTGCGGTGGGCCTTTGTTCACGCGGGAATATCCACACAAAACTAGTTTAAAACAAAACTCCTTGTCCCGTTTAATATTTAATCGCCCATTGTTCGACCCGGTGCTATTTCTTTAAAGAGTATCGCGTAATGGAATAAAAATAAACTTGAGAAACCGCAAATTCACAGAAATAATATAAACAATAACTTTTCTGAGAAAGGGTAGACACCGAACGCCATAAAATGCGTCTGTTTTTCTCGCGAGACCAGGCGACGGCGCCTCGCGAGATACCTGGTAACCCAGATGTTGACGTCACGGCCGGACGAGGGGACAAGACCTTGACTTTTTTCACCGAGTCCACTTCCAAATTCTGCTTGCCAGGCCAGTTTCTGAGGCCGAGAGAGCCATCGGACAAAGCGGAACATTAGGTGCTTTTCCTTCGACGCCGAACCCTCCCTTAAAGCATTCGATCTCCTCCAAATAAGCCGTCAAACCCCTGAACGTCGGCGCAGAGGAATGAACTCGATCTCGAGGCAGTTGCGTGCCGGAATGCGGGAGGGCAAGGTCTCGGGGTCTGGCCCGTGCGCTGCCTGCCGACGCTCACGCAGCCAGGGGTCGGCGAGGACGGGAAAGCACGGCTCGCTCGCGGTGGCCCTTCCGGAGGAGGAACTGCTCTGGGGATTCGACGGTGATTTATGCCGGACTTGCCAAACAAGGGGATTGGTTTTATCTATTTGTATTTCTATGTCATCCTTCCATTTCTCTCTCCCTCCCTCTCTCTCTCTCTCTCTCTCTCTCTCTATATATATATATATATATATATATATATATACATATATGTCTATTATCTATATAATCTGTTGTATCTATCGATCTATCTATCTATCAATCATACACTCTCCCTTTCCTTCTTTGTATTCATTACATTCATCTTTTCTCTCTAATTACCCCCTTCCTCCTCCTTCGTAGTCATAAGAAGTGCAGACGTCCGCCCTTTGTCCGCCCGCAGCTCGAGGTCTCTGCTGAGCGCCCTCGGATTCGGCTCCACCGGCGTTATGTCATCAGGGCGGGACTTCTTGTTGGCTGTTAAGGGGCAAGGTGGTCGCCCGTGTGCGTGTGTGTGTGTGTGTGTGTGTGTGTGTGTGTGTGTGTGTGTGTGTGTGTGTGTGTGTGTGTGTGTGTGTGTGTGTGTGTGTGCTTCCATGCGCGACAGACAAATACAAACAAACAGACTGACAGACAGACAGACAGACTTACCCGTATAGACACACACACATACACAACCTAACAGATATAGACATACACACACACACACACACACACACACACACACACACACACACACACACACACACACACACACACACACACACACACACAGTGAGACAGCCAGGCAGCCGGATACGCAGACCCACGAGCAGACCAGCAGAGCCGCCGTGAGACGACCGCCCAGAGACTCCGCAGCAGGCAAAAAGCGAGCGCGCGCGCCCGCCGCCCTTCCTCGGACGATCCCTACCGTCCAATTAGAACTCGTCCGTCACCCTCGCGGCGGAATTGAAAAGGGTTTGTCATTTGCACGTGCCTCCGCCTGCAACACATCGATGCAGGTTGCCCGTAATAGCAAGGCGCTCAGCCCCAAGACGTTCAGATCTGACATCCCCGGCCGCAGGAAAGCTCGCTGCCATATGTTGCATCTCTCAAGTTGCACGTTGAGCTTCTTGCAACAGGCGGATATCATATGCAGTATCACAGCACACGAGATGAATGGCTTAATAACATCCCATCACTGCATGATTTACCAACCAGTGCGCCACGATAATTAGGTTCTTATTATCTTAATCATGCAGCTATTTCCTTCGCTTCTATCATCATTATCCCTTGTCTTCTCTTTATTATAGATAATTGATTTATTATGAATAACTTTTTGTTGCGCAGACAGGCGATACCTTTTTTTATTGTGTATTTCATCTCGAATACTAAATACATACAAGCATTCCTTTCTATAGAAAAGGTATGAATGAGAATGAATATCTTCACAACATAAGAGATGTATTTGACCGGTATCGATTATAGCTTCCTCAGAAATACAGAAGATATAATCGAAACCAGTCAAATACTCTCTCGTCAACCTACGGTTTTCCCCTTCGAGTCAACCGGTAACGAATCCACAGCAAAACGCCCCATTTTCTCGCCGTCCGCGCACTCTCTTCGTCCTCCCGGCGTCGCATCGCGTCTTCGTAGTACACATCTGCCTTTAAATTCCGTGCCGTCCTCCGCTCGTCACGTCGCTCGGGGCGGGAACGAGAACTCGCTCTGGAATTCGTGCGTAAAAAGTGTCCTATTCGTCAGCTGCTCGCGATTTTGCCTGCCTCGGACATGCCTTTCCCTCCGCTCGTCCCTTCTTCGTCCATTTCAGACGCATCATAAGGACTCTTGACATTTTTTTTTCTTTATATTTGCTGAAAAAATAACGTAATCGTTATGGCGAGTTGCTCTTATTTCCGAGCATCTAACAAAAGAGGAACGACTAGAGGGAACGACTAGAAGGAAGGAACGACTGAAAGGAACTACTACACGGGACGACTTAATTGGAACGACTTGGTTCGACGCAGTCACGGCTCTCCGGTCGGAGTCGTGAGGCACACGACACGATCCCGGCGAGAGGATGCGAGGAAGCGAGGAGGGGGGGGGGGGGTTAAAGATGCGGGGGGCGGGGTAAAGGTATGGGGAGAGGGGGGGGCTGTTCCAATCCTCGTGTGGAGGTCGTGTCTGTCTGTCTTTATTCTGCGCTGCCACTTATATATTTCTTTCTCATTAACGTTTCCTTTATTTCACAATAGATTTCCGTTTCCCACACTCAAAGAAATTATAATATGTCACGCATTTCATACTAAGCTTTACACACACACATACACAATTACACAATTACACAATTACACACACACACACACACACACACACACACACACACACACACACACACACACACACACACACACACACACACACATACCAAGATATAAAGACATACAGACATACAGACACACACACACAACACACAAACACACACACACACACACACACACACACACACACACACACACACACATACCAAGATATACAGACAAACAGACATACAGACACACACACACACACACACACAAACACACAAACACACACACACACACACACACACACACACACACACACACACACACGCGCGCGCACACACACACACACACACACACACACACACACACACACACACACACACACACATGTATATCACTGACAGCTTGCAAAGCCGTGTGAAATAACCCACATTGCTTCTCTGAGCACAATAAATATTTATCAGCTCGTGTCGCGTTCTAAAAGCCAAACTTCGCATGAAATATGCCAGGGACACAATTTTACGTGCAAACAAATGCCTGAAGAATTATGTCTAGTTCCTGAAGTTCCATGTGAATGATTTTGACCCTGTTGTCTTTATAGATTCCTGACTTTTTCATCTTGGAAACGTGGCTTTTCATCAGTGCCGGATTTATGTCTTTCTGTCTACTTCCTTTCTTTCTCATCTTTCTACTTCTTCTACGCTCTTTTCCTTCCTTCCCTTCTCCTCTCATTTCTTTTCATCAGACCTTGCTTTTTCATTTTCTTAAGATTCCCTTGTTTTAATTTCCGTTAGCATTTTGTTCTCAAATGTGACAGCCATTTGCTCTCTCCCTCTCTCTCTCTTTCTCTCCCCTCTCGTCTTCTTTCCCTCGATCTGTTTCTTCTGTCCCCTCTCTAGTCATCTTTGTCTTCGCTTCCCCTCTCGTTGTCTTTCTATCTCTCTCGTTACTATATTTTTTTTCTTTTATTCTCATTACTTTTCTCACTCTCTCTTTCTCCCCGAAAGTGATATATCATCTAATATCATATCATCTCATATCATATCGTCTCATATTATATCAATCATATCATATTATATCATTCTATATTAAATTACATTACAGTATTTTACATTACATTACATTACATTACATTATCATATAATGTAATGTAATATTATTATATTATATCATATATTTCCTACCTAGAACCTTGTCTATCTACGAACACCCGCTGTGGTGTGTATATGCAGCAGGCTCCAAGTAGAGGTCTGATGTAGATGCCGCTGCCACTAATCCAGAAGTAGGACATTTACGTGATGATGGAGACGCTGTATATACAGTCGTACATATACCATAACTAATGCACTAATGCATCCACACGCCTAATACAAACCACTCACACCTACCGGTAAAAGAAACACAACAACTAAAAGCCAACTTACGTGCAGAGGGAGATGCCGTCTTTCAGGGCATGCCCGAATGCCAGCTGGTCGGTGAGGCCTTCCGCCGTGGGGAACTCTAAGGGCATCTTCGTGACTGCCTCCACCCAGTCGCACGCCTCTCGGGCTCTGTTTATGTCGAACTTGGCCTGGCTCTGTTGGGCGGAGATGGAACAGGCAATCAGTGGGAGAACCTTGTTAGAAGTCATGAGAACAAGTGCATTCAACGAGGCATTTGACAACTACAAAACAAGAACCAAAAAGCAACAATGCAGGCGAGGGTGTGGACCTTTTACAAAGGGTACCATGCTACTCGCTGTACATTAATGGGCGTGCCTGCTTGCATTTAATGTGCCTCGTTCACGATAAGCATTAATCATGTCAGCTCGAATGCTGTGGAAAATGTGTTTTGCTATTAATTTCTACCATAGTACTCCCTTACTTTAAAAAAAAACATCACACCGGTCAATACTCTCGCCATTGGCTTCCTCCACCTAAAAATAAATAAAAAATAAATAAACAAATCTAGCTTGTTCCTCGTTCGTATACTCATATACGACCAGAAAAACGACAAAAAATATATTAATCTGTGGTAAACCTGCGGTGACAAACCAGAGGAAGGTCTATATAAATATATATACTTATATTTACTTGGATAGACCTTGGACCAGAGGCGCTGACGAAGAAGCTTTGGCCAGATAAGCAGATAGCGCGAGGTACTGCAGACATGAATGAATGATTAATGCTATCTGCATCACGTCCTGCCCGAAGTGCTCTATGTCAGTGTCGTTACCCAATGACAAGTGTAGAAGCACACCTACTTTCTCCTTTTCCTGCACACTACACCCAGGTATCTCGCCCCAGCTACCTCCACCTCGAGACGCGTACTTACAACTAAAACGGAGAGCAACTGGGAACTACTAAGCTTTTTCAGAACCTGAAAGAAGAGAGAAACAGCGCAGTAAAGGAGGAAGGATAGAAATCAAGAAAATAGGAATCAGTAGTACAGATGGGACCGACGCTATTCATGAGAAAGACAAAACATTTACGAGAAAGAAAAGCATCAGAATGAGATTCGAGCGGGATCTTGAACATGGGAAGATGGCAAAGCTGATTCTAACATCAGTTAAGGACCGCCCCGAATACAGCGGGAAGAAAGTCGCATTCTTCCCTTTCC
>NC_061836.1:33986942-33994442 GCF_019202785.1 Penaeus chinensis
CTCCCATCCCTACACTCCTCTCTCAAAATCATCACCCCTCCAGACCTCGCCTCCTCGACCCTCTCTCTCGTCGATCCCAATCACTCAGACTCCCTCTCAGGTGTTCTCTCCTTCATCCCTTCAGTCCTCCTGCCCTCTCCTTCCCCTTCTTCCTCATCCCCCACGGAAATAACAGCCTCTCCATCCAACTTCCGCAGGTCCCTTCTCTTTCGGAAAGCACAGCCAGACTGGAGCGATGGCTTGCGCCTTCTTATCGCCTTCTTTATTATCGGATACGTTCGCACCGCAGAGCGGTTATCCCTCCCCCGCATTGTCTGCTACGTCAGCGAGGCGTCGGTTTCGGCGATCGGGAAGAAGCCTCTCGAGTCACGTCCTGTGTTTACGCTGCCGGGTCATTCACTATTTTTAGCGCCGCCGCAGGCAGGACGGAGCGGTGGGGCGACGTCTTTGGACCTCAGGGTTGGCGTGATATCTGCGGCGAGGCGGGATAAGCGGTCGGAAAAACGGCGCGCAGTGTTTTGTTCGTCCGTTCGCCTATCTCCTTCCGTCGCTTCGTCGCGCACGTCTGCTTCTGCTTGTGCATTTGAGGGTGCCAATCACCTTTTCGTCTATATGTACTTCGGCTCAAGAAAAGCACAGGCTCAATTTAGTTACTTGCTAACCTACATATGATTTACTAGTCCACTCACTTACGCCTCACTTACTAATATCATATAAACTTACTAATAGATAAGCTAGTATCAAATAATAATATAAAAATCACTAAATTCTAATGTACTAATATTAATATAAAGCCCTACTTAATGTACATGTAAATTAATATCACCAATATTCCACCAGGGTGCAATAGCCAACAACCTCCACATCGGTATAACAAAGAACTCCACACCACACACGCACATCCCACCGACCAACGGACACCATGTGTCCATCGACACCAGTACATCCAATAAACCCCACCAACACCTACATTCAAAAACCCCCCCATCAACCACACGACGCCAACATAACCCTCCATCCTTCATTTACCTTTCCATTCGCTCTCTAATTACTTATCGCTTCACTAACTTATGAGTCATTAATTCACTTTATAGAATTACTAATTCGTAGCAGAGAGTGCATGACACAAAAACATGATGCAAATAGCATGATATGGGACCTTTCATTTAAATCTCAGATCTTGTTACGAGTCAACATTTTCTACGAACTGACAGGCGGAGCGGAAGGGAAACTATGGCCAGCGAGGCCATCGATGCCCGCACCGCCCTCTTCTCGCCTCTTTCATTTAATCCATCCAATAACAAAAGAAGCACGACAGAGCCACATGACCCTCCCCCCCACCCGCCCTCCCGCACGCGTCAAAAAAGCCATTTCTCTAGGATCGTGACTGAAGGAAGGGGAGATTAGCGCGCCAGGCCCAGGGCGGGTCATTGGCGCCGTTAAGGACGGCTCAGCGACCCCGAGAGGAGGTGAATGAATCGGGTGGGGGAGGGGCAGAGGGAGGGGGTCGAGAGGGCGCCCCTTGACGACACAAGGAAGCTGTGGCGGCGAGGGATGGATCCTCAATCTCCCAGAGATGCAGCTCCGTCATTCGAAAGTGTCCATTAAGCTCATTACATCATTTGGTTGCTGTAATGGTCTGTTAGCATCCTGCATGTTAGCTGTCATCGTTGTCGTTTTATCCATTAACAACAGTATGCATACAGGGCCACGGTCTTGGGTGTATCCTGGTACACACGACGATAAACTAACGTGCTGTTTAATTCGTACCAACTCGACTTCAAGCTGCAGAGTCCTTAAAAAGGCGGAAGTGAACCCAAAACAGACGCACCTTTAAACATTTATGATCCTTGGGCGGAGATTTGCTTGGCGAGGGCCAACAGTAATGGATGGTTTAATGGTACTCGAGACCGCACGCTGCCTGGTATCAGTGTGTGGTCCTTAACAAGGCGAATGTAAGGCAAATGGATATAATTTTAGAACGCAGTCTTTCATCATATGCAAAGAAAGAATATATATATATATGTATATATATATTATAATATATATATAAAATATAATAAATCATATACATATATTTTCGATGAAAGGAAAACAGCCTCAGTAAGAAAATGAAATTGGGTGTTTTCCTTTCATCTTTGAAAAACACATTACTGAGTTTGTTTTTTTTGTGGGCATACATATTACATATACCCAAATATACATATATATACATATATATACATGATATACATACATATATAATTTTTAT
This sequence comes from Penaeus chinensis, assembly GCF_019202785.1. Lineage (NCBI taxonomy): Eukaryota > Metazoa > Arthropoda > Malacostraca > Decapoda > Penaeidae > Penaeus > Penaeus chinensis. The sequence goes on from NC_061836.1 coordinate 33,989,194, forward strand.
ATTATCTAAAATATAAATATACTTATATTATAATATATATATATATATATATATATATATTATATAAAGTATATTTATACATACTATATATTTATATATTATATATATATATTTTAAAATATGTATTTCAAGTATATATATAGATATAATATATTTAAATATATCTATATATATATAATATATTTATATGTGTATAATATCTACAATATATTATACATATATATAATGTAATATATCAATATTTTATATATAATTATACTAAATTTACATGTATACATATATTATAATTATAAAATAAATATAAAATATATATATATATATAAATAGATAAGATATATATTTTTAGATATAAATATATATATATATAATATATATATATATACAAGTATACATCATATTTAAATATAATATAAATATATATATAATATATTTTATATATACATGTATACCTTATATTAAATATATATATATATATTATAAAATATATATAATATATATAAAATATATGTTTGTGCGGTGCTTTCCCAGTGTTGTATGTGTGAAATGTGTAAGTGTGAGAGTGTAAGAGGTAGTGTTGTGTGTGTGTGGTGTGTGTGTGTGAGTGTGTGAGTGTGTGAGGTGTGAGTGTGTGTGTGTGTGTGGTGTGGTGTGTGTGTGTTGTGTAGTGTGGTGAGTGTGTGTGTGTTGTGGGTGTGTTGTGTGTGATGTTTTTTGTGTACTCTGTACGTACTTTTATATATATATATTAAATATATATAAATTTAAATATATAATACATTTTAAAACCCTATCAAACATACATACATAAAATACTACATACATACATAATATATATACCTATATATCCTATTTATATTTATATACAGTGGGGTATATCTATTATTATAGTATATATATATAATTATATATATATTATAAAATATATATATTTTATATATATGTATATGATTTAATGTTATGTTATATATATATAAATGTATATTGTAAAAATATATTATATATATATATTTATATTATATATATATATGAATAATTGTAAACATATTATATAAAATTAATATAATATATTAATATATATAAATATAAATATAGTCACAGTGTGAAAGTATATGGATATGTATATATAGGTGTATATGTGTATATGTTGTGTGTGTGTGTGTGTGTGTGTTGTGTGTGTGGTGTGTGGGATGAGTTTTGTGTGTGTGTGTTGTGTGTGTAGTGGTGTGTGTGTGTGTGTGTGGGTGTTTGGGTGTGTGTGTGTGTGTGTGTGTGTGTGTGTGTGTGTGTGTGTGGGAGTGTGTGTGTGTTTGTGTGTGTGGGTGTGTGGGTGTGTGTGCGTTTTGTTGCGTGTGTGTCGTGTAGAGTTGTGTGTGTTGAGTATTAGGTGGTGATGAATGTGTATTGTTGTTGTTGTATGTGTATGTATGTGTATATATATGTATATTTATGTATTATAAAGATATAGGTATATATAGTATAAAATATGTAATATATATGTATATATATGTATTTTATATGTGATATATAATATTAGTAAAATATAGGGTATATTTTAATTTGTTTTATATATGTGTGTAAAAAATGTGGTGTGTGTGGTAGATTATAATATATATATATATATATTGTGTGTGTGGGTGTGTGGTGTGTGTGTGTGTGTGTGTTGGTGAGTGTGTGTGTTGTTGTGTGTGTGTGTGTGTGTGTGCGTGGTGGCGTGTGCTTTGTGCGAGAGAGAAAAGAGAGGAGAGAGAGAAGAGAAGAGAGAGAGGAGAGAGAGAGAGAGAGAGAGAGAGGGGGAGAAGAGAGAGAGAAGAGGAGAGAGAGAGGAGAGAGAGAGAGGAGAGAGAGGAGAGAGAGAGAGAGAGAGAGAGAGAGAGAGAGAGAGAAGACAAGAAAAGTGGCAAGATCATTAATACACCGAGGACTTAGATATAACTGAAAGACGTTCAATATCTGCAACGAAAACGTCTAGCAGAATTTTCTGACCCTCTTCGAATACCGGAGGTGTGTCTGAAAGCTTCAAACAATGGGTCAGGGGGTATTTTAAGAAAGTTTTTTTTTGGTTTTTTTTTTTTTTTTTTTGGTTTTTTTTTTTTTATTTGTCTCAGATACAATGAGGGTTTCGAATCATTACAAAAGCAAAAAGAACGCGCAACAAAACCGACAGAGATGGCCTTTCCTGCGATGTTGGCGACGCGGCCGCTTTCGGGCGGCTCCGATTCCCCCAGTCGGTTTGACTGGGGGCCAAAATTGGGTTGCTCGCGAGACTGACTCCGTTGGTGCCGTCTTTTCATTATTCACGTAATGCGTCCGCGCGTCACTCTCCATTGCTTCGACTCCGTGACGAGGCAGGCGCGGAGACGCGGCGACGGCGGGGAGGCACGGCGCCCTGCTGGGTCGCACGTGAGCCTCGCCTCCGCGCAAGAAAAGACAACGGTGGGAAATGGAGCGCGAATGGGGAATGTTCTGCCACCGGGTCAGGCCGAGAAGCACGTGCGCTGCGAGGAGCGAGGGAGCACGTGACGGGTGCACGTGTGCGCACGTGAGCCCCGTCTCCTTCCAGCCTTTACCTCCCTTATATGTGGTCTGACCTGACACTAATCTGGCATAATAGCACACTTTAACGCCCGGAGACTCCGCGTTTAGTTGCAGAGGATGCTGGAGTCAAAATCCCCTTACGAAGCTAACTCGTAAGGTCTTCAATCTCAAATCAAGTGTTAAGATTTTCGCCCCTCATGCCGTTGCCCTGTGGATGGGGACAACCGCGAAGCTCGTACAGCCGTATGTCCCACCGCCTAAGGGGAAACATCAGGATTTTCGCCTCTATCGCTGATGTTGTGAAGGTTGCTCGCATCGTCGAACAACAGGCCAGCGCTGAAGTGATGCTCCTCGCCGTGCCCGCCAGCGCCCAACACAGACCTTTTGTGTGTATCCAGAGACCGCCCGACGCGTTTTCCTTTGTGTATTGCATTCCTTGTTAGTGAAATGCACGAAAAAATCATGCACAAACCAGGAAAGAGGTTGTAATGCTGACCAGCATCAGTAGTGGTGGCAGGTATTCCTGTATTGGCGGGATCCACATTTTGTTGCAAGAAAACGTGACCAAGAATTAGTGGCGAACGCTCTCTCATTCAGGTCCAGCTTATCACATGGAGCTTACACATATTCTTGCATCGCTGTATTGTACAGCATGTAATACCTAACCTGATGACTGATGACTTCAATGACTTTGAAAAAACTATACAGAAAAAGGTGACTGAGGGACGGTTTTCCATATCTAGTAAAAAAGAGAAAAAAAAAACTAAAAGTAAATTCGTATGATATAGTACAAAAAAATCAGCCTTTTTTTCGTTAAGACACAACTTTAACCTTCTTCACTTTAAAGCCAAGCACCAGAAATAGACACTTCAGGGTTTTTTTTATCAGCGTGAGTTAATAGATAAAGTTAATCAGGAACTTGGGCTTATTTCAAGAAAAAATGCCTTTCTAAATAAAAATATAGGTATTCACTAAGTCACATTGATCTTATTAACTTATCCTCGATGATATGAAATCAGATGCGAAGGAATGCAGGAATATTGCCCTCTTTGATCAACCTCAGAAATGACATCACTTGCCCGAGGTCCGAACCCTGCAACTGAGCGCGTTGGGCAAGTGAGGGCAAGAGAGCGTGCCCTCTCGAGAAGGCGGGAATGGCGTCCCCGTAGCGAGTGACGATGCGCACTGTATGCTTACTGAAGCTCACGACAATGCTGCGTTATATAACTAGCCTCCTCTATAGTAACACAGTCGCCTTTGTAATAATCCTTCATTTCGGTCAGCACTCATCTAAAACACTCGGGTCGTTACATTAGATACTGCTAAACCACCAACAAAACAAAAGAATGTTCACTCAAATACACCAGGAATGTTTCGAGTATGAATGTTTCTTTATCTTTCTTTCTCTTTCTCTTTCTCTTTCTCTCTCTCTCTCTCTCTCTCTCTCTCTCTCTCTCTCTCTCTCTCTCTCTCTCTCTCCCTCTCTCTCTCTTCTCTCTCTCTCTCTCTCTCTCTCTCTCTCTCTCTCTCTCTCTCTTCTCTCTCTTCTCTCTTTCTCCTCTTTCTCTCTTTCTCTCTTCTCTCTCTCTCTCTCTCTTCTCTCTCTCTCTCTCTCTCTCTCTCAACAGGAAGGAAGTGATAACCGGCCTCTGCCCCGCCACTCCTCTCCCGCCAGGCGCGCATCACACCCTCAGCCTCGCAGTTTCCTTCCAGTTAACAGCCGAACATAAAAAAAAACGTGAGATAATAACCTCCAACATGAAGACGAGTTCTGACTCCCAAATAGCGCCCACTACAGCACCTCCTCCCCCGAAACCAGTTCTCGACACCTCCGGCTGCCACTGCTTCAGGAAGGATGACGACAGCCGAGGCAGAACCCCCTCGGCCGGCGACCCAGTCAGCGCCAGGGACGTGTTGCAAGCTCTGGAGCCTCGGGCTGCGGGACCCGGCCACGACGGACGCTCTTCCCCGATTATTCGCCCTCCCCTTGTCTGTCCCGCCCATGTGGGCCCCCCAAACTCCTGTCGGTTGGTTGTGAACTGTTCACGTCTTTATTACTTTTTGGAATTATTCGATCATTTTTTTCCCTTGGTTTTGTTTTCATGGGGTTTGAAAGATCAAATTATATGTATAAATTCGTTTATTAATTGTGTTCATTTCTCCCCGTCTTTTCTCGCTCGTACCTCTTTCTGTCCTTGCTACCTCTCCATCTCCATCTCCATCTCCTTCTCTCTCTCTCTCTCTATCTCTCTCTATCTCTCTGTCCTTCTTCTCCCTCTCCCTCTCCCTCTCTCATCCTCTCTCTCTTTCTCCCTCTCCCTCACTCTCTCCATCTTCTCTCACCTTTCACCTCTCCCCTCCTTCTCCCCTTCCCCCCCCCCTTCCTCAGTTCAGGCGCGTGTTCGCTAAATTAAGGTCGCAGCAGATGAAAACCACATCATTAATCACTGCCGCAAGGTCGCGTCGCCTATGTCATTACACAGGACTTTCAACCTTTGAAAAAAGATTACCGCGCTCTTTGACTCCGATGACCTCTTGTGACTGCGAGATGACTTATTACTAGAAAGGACATTTACATATCCGCCACAAAGAAGAAAAGGGAAGGGAAAGTTTTGCTTAAACTGAAGTAGAGATCGTACGTCACCATATTCTACGATTATGATTGGTAATATGTGTAAATTTGAAGTGAGGTGGAGGTTATACTGAAATATGAC
>NC_061836.1:33999442-34004442 GCF_019202785.1 Penaeus chinensis
ATATATAGTTACCCTGGTGCTCATGATCATCATCGATATAGCGACAACATCATCGCCATCTTCCTCTGAGTCTCATTCTTTTTCCTTTTCTGATCATTACTTCATACTATTACTTCAAACTATCACTATTCCACGATTACGTTTTACTGTCCTTACTTTAACATCAACATCTTATCACTTTCATTATCTCTACTCTTTAATTATCAGCATTACGCTTCCTACAGTTCTCCTCCTGAACGCAGGCGGTGCCCTTGGCCTACCTGAGCCGCACACCTGTCGCCACACCTGCGCCTCACGTACCTGGGGAGAGAAGGAAGCGAGTCAGTTACACACTTGCATTTTCTTACTTCTTATTCTAGGAAAGAAAATCCTGACGAGGGCGACACAATATGAATCTTTACTCTAAGAATGAACATTCTGAAAATGGTAAAAAAATATGATAACCACTGGTGCTGACAGAAGTAGTACTCCTGTGGTTATAGAAAGGTTGCTGTATTGGTCATGGAAAGAGACCTGCTTGTACTAGGAGGATTAATAGCAGCAAAACCAGCAGAAGCAGCAGTCGGGTGAGATATCGCCCATTCCTCTTCCTTCGCTGTCCTTCCGCGCCTGGGATGAACTCCAGCCTCAAGACAAACTCTTTCTGCTCGCGGATTGGACAGCGAAGTAAAGGTAAAAAGAGGTCTTTATAAGTATAGGTACTTAGATAGACCGATGCGGGTACAGAGAGCGGCGTAAGAGCGCGGCTCGAGGGGGGAATGCAACGCGACGTCGGGGGTAAGACGCTTGTTCTGCTAAGTAGGAAATGATGGCGTGGGCGTGGCTGAACTGCAGGCTATCCTTTATCTATAAAAATGTTGACGCAGTGGTGGTGGTGGTGGCGTGGTGTAGTTTGGTTGCGTGGTGGCAATGAGGCGGTGATGTGATGTGACGTGGCTGTGTGGTGGTGGTGATGTGATGGTGATTGTGGTGGTGTGGTGTGGCGGAGGTGGCGAGAGAGTGGCAGTGGCTCCGAGGGCTGCCAAATACCTGGCTTTCCTGACTCCAGAGGTCGCCAGGACACGCCCGCTGCGCCATCTGGGCGTGAGTCACGAGTCGGGAATGGGAATTCGGGAATATGAGTCACAGCCTCAGACGGCAGGAAAATGCAAATGTTACGTCATCTCGAGGGCACAGAAGATACAACTCTGAACTGATACGTTATCGCCTTCTCCTCCTGCTCCTCTCGCCCTTATCTCAGGCTGTGCCTCAACTTTTTTCACATTTTCTTCTCCTTCTCCCTCTTCCTCTTCCTCCTCCACCACATCTTCCTCTCCTCCTCCTCCTCCTCCTCCTCCTCCTCCTCCTCCTCCTCCTCCTCCTCCTCCTCCTCCTCCTCCTTTCCTCCTCCTCCTCCTCCTCCTCCTCCTCCTCCTCCTCCTCCTCCTCCTCCTCCTCCTCCTCCTCCTCCTCCTCCTCCTCCTCCTCCTCCTTTCCTCCTCCTCCTCCTCCTCCTCCTCCTCCTCCTCTTCCTCCTCCTTCTTCTCATCTTCTTCTATTTCTATTTCTTTTTCTTTTTCTTTTTCTTTTTCTTTTTCTTTTTCTTTTTCTTTTTCTTTTTCTTTTTCTTTTTCTTTTTTTTCTTTTTCTTTTTCTTTTTTTTTTTCTTCTTCTTCTTCTTCTTCTTCTTCTTCTTCTCCTCCTCCTCCTCCTCCTCCTCCTCCTCCTCCTCCTCCTCCTCCTCCTCCTCTCTTCTTCTTCCTCTTCCTCTTCCTCTTCCTCTTCCTCTTCCTCTTCCTCTTCTCCTCTTCCTCTTCCTCTTCCTCTTCCTCTTCCTCTTCCTCTTCCTCTTCCTCTTCCTCTTCCTCTTCCTCTTCCTCCTCTTCCTCTTCCTCCTCTTCCTCTTCCTCTTCCTCTTCCTCTTCCTCATCTTCCTCTTCCTCCTCTTCCCCATCCCCTCCCCTTCCCTTCCCCGTCACATAAACAAGGCGCCACCTACGCAACGCGACTCACGGAAACAGGTCCCGTAACCCAAGCCGGGCAGAGCGGCGGCGGCGACACAGCGGCCGCGGATTACCGCCTCGACGCGCGGAGGGATGACGGGGCGAGCGCCGGAGTACACGTCGCGGCCGGCGGGCACGGCGAGAGGAGGTGGCCACCTTTGCACTTACCCCGTGTGAAAGGAAAGAGGCTAAAGAGAGAATGAAGGCCTATTTTGCATAAGAGAAGAGGGCCAAGTGCATGACGCCTCAGCTGTCCGGGTTTCAGTCCATTATTTCGATGCGAATCTTCCTGATTTTCTGCTTATGGCTTCCGGTCACTCCGACTCACAGAAGTTTAACGCATCCTCCAAATTTATCTTCAACACAAGCAGACTGCACGATCTAAAATCACCAATCGCTCACAAACAGCCCACACGTTCGCGAAATCGTGTTTCCTTTTCCTCCAATGCCTCCGGGCGACTCAGGATCCCCTAGTATCGTCGCACTTTCCTCACCCGGGGCAAGCGAAAGGCGGGGACGGGGAAGGGGAGGAAAGGATAAATAGGCAAGGACGAGAATATTCGATGCACTGAGACAAGAACTCGCAGATGGAGAAAAGAACTCTTTGTCGTAAAAAAAATAATTAAGAAAAACCGCTGAGAAAGGCTGCGCCAAGCTTCTAAGAAAAGTAATTCAGTGAATGTATTCCCCGTCACGATGGTCCAAGTAGACCCGACAGCGACAGGGCCCAGCTGTGAACACGTCCCCTCGCCGCCCCCGCCCCCTGTCCGTGACCACCAAAGACTTAGACGAACAAAGTAACATGAGTAACTCACAACAACACGGGTAATGATGTAAACAAACCACCTGAACGTGGGAATACCCGTCCTGTACTTGAACTTTCGCCTGACCTCGTTTCCCGTGTGACCTCGTGTGGCGGGAGGGACCAAAGGGCCCCGGGGACATCTCCTTATAAGGAGAGGATACGCTATGAGGAGGCCGAGGTAGCGTTGTTTCGCAGAGCCTCGCCCGCGTAAATCAACTCGAGTCCGCGGTAATGAGGCTCTTAAAAGATTAAGCATGTCTTTGTTTACGACTACATTAGGGACACAATCTGGAAATGAGGGATCACAGCACGATCCGTCTGTCACACAGGGTGTCACCTCCGGAAATCGACCTGTTGACCTACATTACGGATAATCTCCCATTTTCGCGTTGCCACGAGAACCCCAGACCTGTTATCCTTTCCGTCTTTCTGCACTCCTACATGTATGCATTGCTTCTCCTCCTCTTCCTCTTCCTCTTCCTCTTCTTCTTCTTCTACTTCTTCTCTTCTCTTTCTCTTTCTCTTCTCTTCTTCTTCTTCTTCTTTCTTCTTCTTCTTCTTCTTCTTCTTCTTCTTCTTCTTCTTCTTCTTCTTCTTCTTCTTCCTCTTCCTCTTCCTCTTCCTCTTCCTCTTCCTCTTCCTCTTCCTCTTTCTCTTTTACTTTCCCTTTCCTCCTGCTCCTGCTCCTGCTCCTGCTCCTGCTCCTGCTCCTGCTCCTGCTCCTGCTCCTGCTCCTGCTCCTGCTCCTGCTCCTTCTCCTTCTCCTTCTCCTTCTCCTTCTCCTTCTCCTCCTCCTTTTCCCCTTCCCTTCCCCCTCTCTTTCGTTTTCTCTTTCCCTTCCTCCGTGCTCCTTCTCCTCCTCCTCCTCTTCCTCCTCCTCCTGAGTTAACCCCTTGGGCATAGATACTGCTATTAGTTAGGGCTGCGGCCACCCACGCAAATTCTTAATTATAATTTCGGACATGTCCATTTCAGGCCAGGTTTTAGACACGCCCACCAGGAGTGACGTCATCGGGCAGTCCCGAGCAGGCGTCTCTCGCCTCCCGCCGGACATGCCGCGCGGTCCTTACGCCCTTTTGGAATGGACTGCGGACACTGAGCGCCGTTCCTCGAGACACATTCCATCTTCATACGAATGCACTAAAAAAATAAATAATTGCATGACATACAACGATGCTCTTTGGCTTGTTACATGCTAGTTTGAGGTTCGAAACCCTAATGAGCTCTTATCTCCGTTGGAAAGTTCCACCTTCTTCCCTCCTTCCGCCTGATCTCCTCGTTTCCCTTTCCTGCTCCTCCTCCTCGTCTCGCTACTTTCCCAAGGCTCATCATATCACTCACACCCACTCAGCATCTCAGCCTCGAGACAACAACGCCCTCGATGTTCGGCCTCAAGTGCTAGACGTTGCAATATGCAGAATGAATGGCCGGTCCTTTGCACACAAGCGTCGATTAAATTTATTGCACTTTGAAAGCTGTTCCCCCAATGCACATCTACTCCAGCGGTGTTTGCACAGGCGCGCAGTCTGCTTTGTTACTCGTGTTTAGTGTTTCTGCTCCTCATTAGTCCTCTCTCCACGCTCCCATCTCAGACTGTCTCAATCTGTCTTGGTCTCTAGCCCTGTCTGCTTGTTCGCGCTCAGCCAAGTCCGCGGAAGGGCATCACGGCCAGAAAGGCAGCTGCAGACTGGCAGACACCCACCCACACATGCCGAATGGTGTAACAAACCGCCATATCCTCCAACTCAGGCCCTCCTGCCATCCCACGCCATTTATTGTGTCTACGTCCCTCCTTTCCCTCCGCCATTGTCCAGCCGTAACCCGTTCCCCTTGTAGCGTAAACAGCCCTCCATTGTGACGTCATGCGCTCCCCCTTTGGGCTTATCGCTGGGGCTCGAATGGGCCTCGGCATCGCGAAGGTAGATGTAATGTCCTGGTACTGTTATCTACCACGCAGTTCACATACCACCTGCATTGTTATCTACCAGCGGCTGTAGACGGCAGCATAAGAAGTGGATCCACAGTTACCCTACAGTTAAAGGTCTAACAATACCAGAAGAACGGAAAGAAAGTTAGTGCTACACAGGGAGAAGGGGAACAGGGAGTGGGAACAGCGAGAGGAAGAGGAAAATGCTCCATCATGTCCCAAGTTAAGTCTTGCAAGGTCCGTGAGTTCGGGTTGACAAGGTGGAACGTTTCCTCAAGACACCTGT
>NC_061836.1:34011942-34016942 GCF_019202785.1 Penaeus chinensis
CATCCCTCATGCCACCGTTCCCCGCACTACACTTTCCTCTGCCTTTTCCCTTCCCCAAACGGACTTTCGATCTTCCTCCATGCTATTCTTCTTGTTATCTTTATTCACACACTCAGCCCAACCTGAATTATATCATAGTGCCTACAGTTGCTCTGTCAGCAATAGCTATACAGGCAGCTGACCTTCCTGACATACACGCCATAATGGCTTCGTGGTTGGGTGGTAACTCGTGCACAGCATGCGTTAAGTGCGGATAGTGGAGATCTCGTGAATGTGTGTCAAACATGATGCGTTCTTCGTCCGTAAAGAAGAGCGACCGCTAGGTGTTTGGTCCAGGCGGACATTCGAGAGCGATCACCGTGAGGCGAGGCTGTGTAGTAAAAAATGGCGGGAGGGATGCTCGTCCTTCCCCGCCGCGGCGTTCCTGCGGTGAGGTGCCCACACAGGCATGCGCGAGGCCGGGCAGCGGCGGCAGGCGACATGTCCTGGAGGCGCCCGCGGCTGAGGGCTTTTCACTCCGGAGTTGGCGACGAGTTCTGCCAAGGGAGGGCGGTTGCTTGTTGGTTTTCAGCATGAGTGTGTGTGTGTGTGTGTGTGTGTGTGTGTGTGTGTGTGTGTGTGTGTGTGTGTGTGTGTGTGTGTGTGTGTGTGTGTGTGTGTGTGTGTGTGTGTGTTCGCAGCTTTTATCTCCGTAAAATTCCCTTTGCATAGCTAGTAACGCGACTTCCGGTGATCATTGCGAGCCCAGAGGCAGATTCCCGAACGGATCATTATTTCGCCAACATACAAATCACTCTTAGCTGCCTCCTCACTGTCAGCTTGTCCCGAAAAACGCGAAAAGAAGCAGCTCCCCGGAGGAAAATCCCCGGGGGAGCAGCGCAATCCAAGCGCGCAGATGCTGTGTCTGCGGCGCGTGAACCAAGCCGGCGGAATGGAGGCTTGTCTCGCCCTCGAAGGCTTGGCCAGGGGCTCGGCTGGCTCGGAGTGGCGAGGCCGTGTTGCGCCCAGCATCACACGCGGTAACTCACCGGCTCGCTCCCTCTGCTCTTTCCTCGTTTCTGAACGCCGTTCCCCTCTATCCGCGGGAGGGTTTCTTGCATGGCGAAGCCTGATATCGCCCAAGGAAGAAGAAATACACTACTATTGTGTCTCTTTCTTCCTCACATTGAAAGGAAACAAGCAATTGCCACAAGGGTTTTATCCCTCAAAGCCGTCTTGACCGATTTTGCTGCTTGCAAGAACTGTCAACAATTCACTCCGGTATGTCTCGTCCGAAAGCCCCGACGAGATAAACATCTTGCTCTGTCCTTCTTGGAAATAATATTTACCATCTAAATTGTTCACACTACATGTTTTGTATCAATTCATCTCTACTTCATACTTCCATGCCATCACTAACACATTTCGCAAGTGATAAATTGATCCAAAGTCGTGGTCACGTAGGGATTAAGGACACGGCTGCAGTTGTGTGGCTGCCCTTGATATAACATGAAGGTGCAACATCCCGCCTCACCTGCTATGTTGTGGTTGCCGTGCACTTTGCATCATCCTTAACTAACGCTTTGTAGAGTCGATTCCGCCAAATATATCATGGCCTCAAATCAACAGCAGCTTCCGGAGGAATCGTTATAAGAGAATATGGTATTGTTCGCTCGCACTTGCCACTGACAGCAACCTATGAACGGAAATATTCTCGGAATTCCCACTTCAGTGTTTCTCCCATCTCTTTTGTGCATGCGCCTCAGGGTACTTGCACAATATACGCTAAAGATGTATGTTTATATATGTATCTATGGATACATGTACGTAAATTAATTGCATGTATGTATTATTTGTTTGTGTGTATATGCTCTACATATATATTCAGAGGCATATTATTCAAAAGTTATATATAATATATATATACATACATATATCATACATACATATATAAATATATGTATATATATACTAATGGGCATGTATCATATAAATATATATATATATATATATATATATATATATATATATATATGTGTGTGTGTGTGAATATGTATGTATGTATGTATGTATGTATAAATAAATGTATATATACATATATACATATATACATATATACATATATACAAATATATAATCATATATATACATATATATATGCATTCATATATATATACTATATATATATATATATATATATATATATATATATGCATGCATATATTCATGTATATAAATTATTTATAGAGAAAGATAAGAGTGTGTGTGTGTGTGATAGATAAATATATAGATAGATAGATAAATAGAAAGATAGATAGATAGATAGATAGATAGATAGATAAATAGAAAGATAGATAGATAGATAGATAGATAGATAGATAGATAAATAGAAAGATAGATAGATAGATAGATAGATAGATAGATATATATATATAGAGAGAGAGAGAGAGTGTGTGTGTGTGTGTGTGTGTGTGTGTGTGTGTGTGTGTGTGTGTGTGTGTGTGTGTGTGTGTGTGTGTGTGTGTGTGTGTGTGTGAGAGAGAGAGAGAGAGAGAGAGAGAGAGAGTGAGAAATAATGTATGCGGCTTCTCTTCTTCTTAAGTCTCAACTGAAAATGCTGATCGTATTATCATATCCTGATCACTAACTCTAAATGAATGGTGGCAAGAATGCTCAAGTACACGATAACATGTTATCTGACGAGACATTCGCAAAGGCAGAGGACCGCTGCACAGCACCAAAGCGTTTGAATTACCCCCAAACAGCCTGACCAGTTGATTTATCCCAGCACAGTGCCACATGGCGTGAGAGCCATCAACAGGTGGGTGGCGGAGGTAGCGTACAACTCCCCGACCAGCCGCCTCTCTGAGCTTACGTTAGCTGAATACATTTATTACTCCTTAAATCACGTCTATCTTACTGACAGTAACGAACTGCAGCCTACCTTCATCTGACATTCCCTGCTGAGACCGTAGGAGGGGCCGTGGTACGCCATTTTTAAAATTTAAGTCTTTTTTTTATCCAGGGATGGAATAAAGCCCACGAGTGAGCGAGTTGTACGTGTTCACAGTTCGAGACACTAGTGACGACTGAGTGCGGTTGGACCCCACCACCGCTCGCCTGCCCCTCACTTTCACAGGACAAACCTTCCTAATATGGCAAGGCCGGATGATGCCAGCTGTTGCTCTTTATCTGTATCTCTCATGTCATTCGCCTAATCATGCGTATGTTAACTCTTTCCTCTGTTAGCTTTCGTATGTCTTCGTCGGACACGCTGTTGCAAAGGAGGAATATTCGTACGGTAAGACGGTGAGGTTTCTGGTAAGGTCCACACGGGCACTCCAAATCTCTGACCCAACGGCCAATCAGATTAAACGGTTGAAGTGACTCACTTTTGTCAGCCAATGAAATCTCGTTACTGTGAAGTCGCAGTGATGTCACTATGACGTTGGACGAGAGGAAGAGAGAAAGGGTCAAGAGTGTGTATAGATTTGTTTGGATGACATAATTCCACTTGCATATGCTGAGATTAGTTTCTACTTGTCAGTGCTTTTAATTAGGAGTCGATTTGAAATTATAATCCTGGAAGAAGCCCTTTGAGGCTTCAAGAAATTCTACGTTTAATCCCATATTACTTGCGAGGAATTTGATAATGGTTAACGTATAAGGAAAGTTCTGTGGGGTTTAACAGCCACGAAAACAGAACTAGGTATCAGTCGATCTTCCCGAAGCTTCATGAATGGTAGATCGAGACTGTATAAGGACAGGCATTTCCCTTGTCTCTATAAGGCCTGGCCGAGACACGACCTCAGAACTATGGAAATATTTGTCAAGATTGTTGATTTCAAGTCTTGGTAACCAGCTCTCACACTTTCTACCCCACAGACGTGACCACCCGCTGTCAGAACACCTGCGTGGGAGGGAATCATTTAGAGATGCTAAGGAAATTAAAAGTCAGTCTAATACATGTCAGATTATATACTGAAGCTAAAAAGAGGATTTTATGTAAACAGATACTTCCGTTAATGCAGACAGTCAGACTAACGTACATATAATGAGACGACATACAATGGAAATCGATAACTAACAACTTAATTTATCGGGGAAAGTTGTTTTCGTAAATAGATTGTCATTATAGATAATAGGTGTCATCACAATTCCTACAGGGGCGAGATGCTTCAGCCAAGTGTCTGTCGTCTATACATGGAACTTTTCATTCCTATGTATAAGTTCGACATTGACAGTTACACAGACCCACAGTGCTTGGAACTTTACCACAACATCACCGGGTTTATTGGTGACACACAAAACCGCATATATTATTGCAGGATGCGTACTGTACGTTACATGTGGTACCATGTATATGGCCATGAGTGAAACCAGACTTACCTGTCTATCTGTAAATGAAACCAGGCGTGTCTAGGTGTGAACGTCTGTGAAACAGTTTCGAGAATCACCATGCATTTTTTCGTAAGACGAAAGTATGATGCTTTTAGTTTAGTTCTGATATTCTAACTTTCCATCATAGGATATTAAAATCGAAACGTCTGCAGTTCAATTTGCCTTTTGAAATAATTCGTTCTCTTTCAGCATTCGTCATAAGAGAATACATTTGAAAAGGATAAATATGTGGTTCAGTTCTGATGATTTCTTTTCTGTTCATTAGGCTTTCTTTAAGTCAAGTATATCATATTGTATTTTTACGTTACGCATTGAGAAAGAACTACAGTATTAGAATGGTTTGACAGTGCAATTACTTTGGCTTTACCTAGCAATGACCATTTATCCCAAATGAAAAGACAATAATTGTTATGTGAGAAATCCACCAAGGAGCTCGACAAATATTTCTACGTGCAGAGTATCGTGTGCTGTCCTATGCTCATACTTGTATGGGTTGATTAAGCTCACAGACTTCATAGACAGGTGTTGTTACGGATATTGCGGTAAATATTCCCTGAAAGTAAATGATGGGCGATAGAAACAGAGCTGTTCTGCTTTTCAACAGCATAACTGAATGCACT
>NC_061836.1:34029442-34036942 GCF_019202785.1 Penaeus chinensis
AGCAGGAGACTTCACACAATGTACAAAGTGTAGGAGGGAGAAAGTCTAAATATTTCCACAGGCAAAAGCATTCTCAGCGTGTATCATTAACTGTTCCCTCATAATTAAACGTATCAATTCATCTTCAAAAATGGCAGTGAATGCATTATATAGCTACTCTAATTTAAGATCCAGTATATCACTTAGAACTCCTCGAAAATCACTTCTCAGAGGACCTGTTTCCACAACAAAATCTTAGGAGCTCTACTGTACAACCTGGTATGAAAAATCTATGAAAATCCAAGTAAAAGTAAAATGACAGACTTTTCAGTAGCATTGGCAGTCAAGAAAATCTTTAATTCATTCTCAAAACTTCAAGAACCAATGGTTATATGTTTTCATTTTAGTATCCATTAATTCTTCTATGCTGGCTTTGAAAAGTCCCTAAACACCTTCCCTAACAAGCAATCCATTCCAGTATCCATGTGATGCTGACAGAGTATCATACTCCACTATATAAATCAAGCATGATTCTTTCAGGAAAACCTTCATATCAAGAAGGCAGTGTTCGTTTATTTATTTACACTTACTAATATATGGTTGGGGTAGATATATATCTGACCAAACTATTTTGCCTTACTTAGGGAACTTCAGAAGAGATAGCTTTTTTTATAAAGAAATAACTGTAAAGATTGTAAAACCATAAAAAATAAATAGAGAAACTGATTTTGAAGTTGTGACTCAACATATTCTAACTGACAGAATGCACAATTAATCAGTTTACATGGAACTATGGACTCAAAGGAAAGAAGTGCACCAAAATGAGGGTGTAAGGAAAATATATTATATCTTACAAACACAAAAGAATATAAATGTATTGGAAACATTCACACATGAACACAAAATATATATATATAAAATATAAGAATCTAAATGCTAACTGTGATACACATCGAAAAATGTAAACGTAAATAAATAAAAATGCATATACATTATGTTCATTAGCAGAAAAAATATATATTGTGACCAAATTATAAGTGACTCGAATTCTGTGTTAACATGGCACATCAAACCCGGAATGTGACCCAGTAGGTGACACTAAATTTGAGCAAAATACACAGTCCAAGACATCCTGAGTCTCACAGTAAAAACGTACTGAAATCATACAAGAATAATCGAAACAGAATTCATCCAGCCCAAACTATGGATTTTCCTGCAATAGATGAACCTTATTGTCTTTGCTGGACATACTACTGTGTATATGTATACATTTATACAAAATCATAATCACTGAAAAAAACAAACACAATAACATGCGTTTGGGTTGTGATATAAAACATTTACTGACTGTCATTTCACAACTGTTAAACAATGGCAATCATTTAAGTTTTGTCTTGATTGTATAAAAAACATCCAAAAAAGCAAAGGTCATTATTTTGATTAGTTATTTGTAACTGAGCAATGACCATGAAGTCAATCCTAATGGAATGATCCAAGTCATGATGGCACATTCATTAATGCCGCTATTGAGAATAATCTTTGGTTATGTCAGAGGATATCCCACTGGCTGGCAGCAGTTAGCTACCAAAATTAATTTGGATTCTAAATTAGGAAATAAAAATCATATCATTTGCTGCAGCTACAGACTAGATAAACTGTTATATTAAAACCTACTAAATATAAAACCTAAACCACATCAAACTTTCACATCTACACAAATTTTATCTTTAAAACTAGTCTCTCTTAAAAACATTATAATTTACAAGAGGTAAATACACTTTGTGCACCTTATACACACATGCTCTAATAAAGCACTAATGGGACTAAAGTGGACTCTCAAGAATGGAACCACATATTCCTGAAGATGGCTAGTATTCCTTTTCCAGCTGCCATGGACTAAAATAACCTTGCTCTCGCTACTTAAAGTACTGCAATGTGATACGTGTGTGTAGATACCACATTCCAAATTATGAACCTACTGAAAGAACAATTCTATACTGTACACTTATTACCAATGACACATACTCTCAGCAATAACAAGCATCCGATTTTCGACATTAATCCATCTCTCTCAGCTGCTCTTCTGACATTCCCCAGATATAATAAATATATAAAAATTAAATCATACTTGGAAATTGAATTCATACTGTGTCAACCATGTGCACTATAACCGGTACAACAATAATGTTAGGTCCCATATGTTTACGAGATGGTAACAACGTATGTGAGTAGTCAGATGGTTCATCCTCCACACCCACACTTCCACCCCTGTCCTGTGGAGTTGGAGATGATGGAGGTGACCATCCAGATGACGAGGGTGGATCGTCCAACATTTGGGTTGCCGAAAGAGAAGGCAATCCAGCAATACCCCCTAAATCTATATAGTTCAGATTTTCAGAGTCATCATGTGGAGTCATTGTTGAATAACCATGATCACTGGAGTCTGCTTGGCCCGGAGGTCTCCGATACCCTGGATTCATACGGTATGGGCTTATTGTAGCTGCTGCTCCTAAGCTAACCCCAGTTACATCTCCTGTAAAATAAAAATCAGAAGCATATATTGAAAATTCATCCAAGGAATCCCTTGACACACAAAAATGTGCAATCTATGTTGCTTGTGTTTATTTGAGGAAGAAATTGATATATGGTTTGTGTTTAAACATGTGTAAATTGACTGAACTGAAAAATTATGTAAATCATGTGTTCACATCTGCAAGACTGGAACTTGGACCTCAAAATGACTTACCCACTAAATCTTCCTCCACATTATCAATTTCATGATTATGTTCTGGCTGATATATGGGATGGGGACGAGACTGGAAGTTAGCTGGAGTGTAGAGGGACCTCCCTGTTCCACCAACATGTTGCCTATAGCAGTACACTGCTAATGCTACCACTAAGAACACAGCCATGATCCCACCAGCAACTGCCAAGATAACAATTTCATTAATCACTCCACAAGCTTTCCCTCAAAAAGATAAAAAGATAAAAAGTGCTTCAAAAACTATTATTGTCATGGAAGATTTGCTTAAATTCAAATCATTTTTCTGAAAATCCCCCAAGTTTTTTTTTGTTTGTTTTTTTGCGGTCAGTGAATACATTTTATGAGAAAAAAACTGAATCTCATTTACATTTAACTAGATAACTAAACATTAACAAATTTCTTGGTGAATTAAATATACACAAAACATGCACATATAAGTAATCTTTAAAACCACCATCAGCATGCACTTTCTTAACAAGCTCTTTTTGTTATCACATACAGTAATCTCTCCTTTATATGGAATAGTTATATAAATGAGTGCAGTCATTAGAGAAACTGATCATGACACCTGCTATTCCTTTCTGCAATGCAAGCCAAATAAATTTACTAAAACCTATATGCTTTGGGTATCCAGAAAAACTTTATGACTATTAGTGCAGTAATGATCAAGAACAACATAATAAATATAGCAAACTTTTGGCCCATAAGAAATTCATAAAAATATATTTCAAGAAAATATCTATTTACATCTATTTTTGCTTAACAAAGAAATTCAGTTATGGGAAAATCAATTAATATAGAGTTTACTGTAAATACTTTCTTGAGATATAATTTAACTATTTTCTGCAACCTTCAATCAATAACAGACAATGAATGGAGTTCCTGTGACAAATGTTGAAAAATTAAAATTAATTTAAGCTCAATGCACGAGGTGTAACTGTTACCTTTTGGTTAAATCTTTATCAGGAGTACATGTAATTCTGATGAAGATTTAGCTGTAATATATCAGTTACATCTCTAATTTTGTGAATTATTCATTCTCCATGATACCTTTCTTTACATCTACAACAAAAGGTGGGTAAGAGACAAACATACATTCCATGCACCCTGAAATGATTTCTCTTAATCAAAATATGAGGATACTGACCTGGCCCTATAGGGCTTCCAGAACCCCCATGTGTATTGTCTGAGTGAGGAAGGGTTGCCAGTCCATGAGGGTAAGGTGAGGGCCCACCTAGCACCCCCCCATAACACTGGTGTTCTTCCATGCAGTGCGGATGATTTAACGGTGATTGCCCATCCCCATTTCTGGAACACCAGACACACCCAACAACACCTAAACATGACTTGTATTCCAGGTGTGTGGCACAGGACACAGGGACACAGGGGTCTAAGTGAGCTAATAAACCAATGGAGTACTGGAGAGGTACAGCTGCCTCGGGAGTGCGGCTGCAAGTGGGAGCTAAATGTGGGGGCCTGGTTGCCAATTCTAAGACCCGAGGCAGATGCAAGACTCGAGGTGCTGAGGGGCTGCTCACAGGTCTTGGCTCAACATATGATTGCCAGAGGTAATCAACTGACTCTGTTAAGTTGGTGTAGGAAGCCAAAGCAGAAGGCATCTGGGTGGAAGATACTGGAGGATCGGCTGAAGGGACGGTACAAGGAAGAGAAGAGAGTGGACATTCACAAGGGCATTCACAAGCTCCAGCCTCGACTAGCTGGCAATTTAAACACAGCCGATCGTCCTGAAAAGAAACACATAAGAGTTTATTCCAGACTAAAGAATTACAAAAAATAATCTAAAAATTTATTTCAAATTAAGGTATAAAAAAAGGCAAAAACTTGTTAATATACCGTTTTCCTTTATAATACAATAAACTTATTTCTTTTATTCTAGGAAATATAGAGACTTGAAAATATGCAAGCCTGATAAATTTGGAATTTCACAAATATTTGTAAGAATTCAAACACTTTACCATGCTACATGGGCAGAAAGCTACAGCTGGTGTACAGGTCTGGTTAATGATTCCAAAGATGAGGTTTGTGGCAGGCACTGCGGTGAGAGCATAACGTAGGCACGAGTTGTCCACCTGGTGTTTATAAAACAGTTATTCTATTAGTCAAAAACAAGGAAGAAATCGTTTTCTATATTTTTTGTGAAATGTCTCTGCACATAGATGGCTCTGCTAGTGCTTAGCCACAAAGGAGTCAATTAGTAGACCTTGTGACCTTACCTGATTTGAATTGGCAGGAAAAATGTATTTTTTACTAGTGCTAAGAATATTGATGGTGTTATTTTTATTATAAACATTATAATTACTATAATGTTATAATTATAATTATTAGTAACAGCAAAATAAGATAAAATATTTTCATAAATGGTAAATGGGGGAGACAGACAGTACTCATAATTGGCTCATTGGTGACTTAGTACAAGTGTAGCCATCTGTGTGTAAAGACAATAAAACAAGTAACTCACAGTGGGCATGGCACATCCGTACACATCATGCCCGTCGACATTGGGTTAAATTCTACCCTTCGGAAGGCAGAAAATTACTGCAATACTCATGCATTTTCCTCAATGCTTCAAGCATCTTTCTTTATTAATTATTTCTCTAAATACCCTCCTGTCTGTGATCTTTTCCTTCCTTTTTCCTTTCCTCTTTCTGCAAATCATTTTGTTCAAGTACAATATCAATATTCTTTCCTCAGTAATGGCAATTTTTATTGCAATAGAGCCATTCATAATAGGAGAACCTTTTACTTCATAATCCATCTGAACACATTTACATATTACTGCTGAGAAACCCTATATTAAAATCATGTTCCCACTTCTCTTATCCTGTCAAGTATGAATCATCTATGCATAACAATAGAGGTACAAATATTTAACAATTTCTTAAAAAGATGAATATTTGCCACCTCAGCCTCTCAAGCACTGCTCCTACCTGTCCTTTTCCTCCCGCAGGCGAGGCAACAATCTGGTCAGGAGGGAGGCGGAGGGAGTAATGGCGCTCACTGACACCATGCCACCAGCGGCCACAGGAAGCCTTGGTCAGTATTTCCCCTGCAAGAAGCTCCATGGAGACAACCGGTTCCTGTTCAGAATTGAAGATGGGGAAAATAAAATACATATATCTGCAATCATTAGTTGGAGTGACTGGAAAAAAAAAAAAAAATTCTACAAATATATCTATTCTTTCTTTTAGGAAAAATGGTTTTGGTTTGTCTTGTAAAGAGTAAATACTCATGGATATTAAATTCACAAAAATCCATCCTCCTTCCTCTATACTATCTCCTATAGGTTTGAAAAACAAGAATTTCTGGGTAAACAAAACAATTATTCTCAAGGATAACATCCATTAGTCCCACCTAATGAAAAATTACTGCGCAACACAAATAATGTGCCTGCAAACAAACTAAATACAATAGAGTAAAATGGATATCTTTCTGATATTTTTTTATTTCTTACACACAAGCCTAAACACTATCCCTTTCAAAGAAAACTTTCAAATTATATTTCTAACATTTTCAATTATCTATTATATTTCATATGGAAGTCTGTAACCAAATAGTAGGAAGAACAATAGAAAAAAACATTTTTTATTGAAGGAAAGAAATAATAATAACTCAATGATAAGGGACGTCACATCTACACATGCTTGATTTTAAATGTATTCTAGTCGTTATTATCAAGTAACTAATTTATTTATTTACTTACACATTTACTTATTCCTTTATATAATTTATTCATTTACTTCATTTCTTTCATTTGTTTAGCAATTATTATTATGTATCAGTTTACTTGAAGAAATACTACTTTTAGGAAGTGCTTTGTTGCCCCCAGAATGACCGTATATTTTCTATTACATGGAATGTATGCACTTTATCAGAAGCTCATAGTTTAAATACCTCAATTCTTCAGTCTTGTCTTAATGATGCAGTTATAAACAGATGATGAATAGGCTAGTAAAATATTCTATATTAATTTTTGTATGAACACAATGTAATTCACTGATCCCCAAATTTCACCAAATCTTTTAATATCTTAATACCACTAACCATAAGAAACCACTAAATGAAACACTATCACAATAGAAACAGAATAAAAACATCATGTCTCAAACCCACCAAGATCTCCTCATCAAAATGCAGACAAAATAAAATTAGACAAGAATTTATAATAGACAGAAAGACCGTAGGAACAAGAACTGAATCAGGTCCCAATGGGGGGGGGGGGGGGGGAGGTCAAGCAGTCCTGGGAAAGTTTATTTGTACTAATAATGATACAAGGTTTTCAATACACCAATGGCCAGCACTTACAGTAAAATTAGATACTGTATTTTCTTTATCAAAAGTGATTCTAATATGGGTTTTTTTCATGTAAATCAGAAGATTTATGAATTAATTAAAAGTTATTTCAATGAAAGTATCCTTACCCTCACAGATGGATGAAATGAAGACTCTTTTGTTGTGGCTCTCCAGTAATAAAACCTAACCATTCTTTTAATTATAATAAGTATGCCAGCATGAATTATCATTTCACTTAAAGAAAATTCATTGGAAATATGAAATTTTATCTAATTTCATAATTCATTCATTTTAGATACTACCTCAGACCATCCCTTATATTTTTCAGACCCAAATAAAGGCAAACCTTAATTATCTCAGATATAGAATTAAAATTTCCTTCCCATAAAAACTACCTAGGAACTACCAATATGACCACAACCCAAGGTAACTATTCAAAGTGGGAG
>NC_061836.1:34044442-34046942 GCF_019202785.1 Penaeus chinensis
CTGAAGGGTTAATCCCACTAAAAGAAATAAGTAAACAAATAAAATAATTCTGTACCACACTTACCCTTTTGCTTCTACTCTGATCTGTGTCAATCAAAACTCTATATCCTGATGATAATCTAATAAAGTCATCCCTGACTAGAGTGAAATTGCGAGTTTGTTCCAGCAGAGCAATGTCTGTTGGGACCAGTGGCAAGGACCAAGATTCAGGCCTGCCAAGTCGAGGATGACCAAGGACTTTCCCTGTAAAGAATATCTGCGTAATTTTGGTACTTTTACATATTGTTCTTTCTATTTGTAAAAACTGTATCAAAATATGGTTCATTAGTTGTATATATGAATATCAACAATAATAAAGATCAATACACATATCATTCTCCAATTACATAACTTTTCCTGAAGACACTAAAGCTTGCAAGATAAAAGTGTCTTTACATTTTATAATATGGAAATAAAAGCAAACCTAACATCTGCTGCATACAAAATTTCAAAGTACTGTCACTTCATGTTATATTAAATAGATATGTAAGAAAAATCAGCTGGAGAAGATTCAGTTAATGAATTATTTGGAACAATAAGTGCATCACAGATTTTTCCCTAACTGATGGCCTTGTTTTAATCCATGACATGGAGCAACACACATAACTGCATAATTGCTTACACTGCAGCTGATGGTGCAGTTCTATCAACCTAGAGATACAAGAAGGAGTCAGAGTAGTAATTGTTTATGAAGTGACATCTGTTGATCTGTCAAAATGGTTTACCACTGTCCTGAAACCCAGGGTGCTTGTCAAATAAGGAATGGGTGAAGATAACCGGTCAAATTACCTCTAGAATCAGTAGCGAAGGCATAAGAATGTGCTGGAGAACTGTAGTGTGTGATGTCCTCCAAGAGATTAGCCAGAGGAATATCTATACCAATAACTCCAATCACTTTACCCTCTCCAGTCTGCACCACTTGTGTGAGAGACACCACCATGCCTGTTACCAAAAATCAATTTGTACATTATCAAACTGCATCTTATCATAGCTGTATATTATATAATAATTACTGTTAAAGAAGGAATCCTTCAATAAGATAGAGAAGTGTGGGGCTCTCTGTTGAAGGGAGGTACACAATATATGAATAATTTTCAGATATCACTTAAAATGCATCAGCCAACTATGCAAGCACCATGATGAAAGCTTTGGAACGAATTCCAAGAAGTAGTGTAATAATAAGGCAATTTTGTTCATAAAAATGTGATAGAAACAGCAGTGGCATCAAACTGTGCCCATAATAAAGCAGACAGGCAAATAAGGTTTACCCAACCCCTGCAGCTAGTCAGCAAGCAAAAAAGGGTTCATTTACTTTATGTCTAACTACCACAATGGAGTTGATTCAACAGTGAAACCAAAATGATCAAACAAATTCCAGTGCTTTGTTTTCTTTTCATTGTCACTTCTGCTTGGACTTTGATTCCAGGGGAAATTGAAGCAATGATCACCTAAATCCAATCCCTTATTTCTTGGGTATATCATAGCTACAATGTACCTCAACATTATACTTACACCCTTTACTTTAAACACTGTTAACACAGGCAAATACCATGGTGAAAAAGGATTCATAAATTCTAGCAGAATTACCATGCATGTACTTTATGTCATTTGTATCACAGGCTCAGGTTTGCCATGGTATATACACCATGCCATTCCTTCCCAGGGGTCAGACCTATGATCTGACCCCTGTAATTTTTTGTGAATATTGTTTCATACAGATGGCCCCAAATGTGCTCAGCCGGCGAGGAGTCAATCAGTAGCCCTAGTGACAGATCCTGATTTCCCAATTCCTTGAATTAGTGGGAAAATGTTTTTTTTTTTTTTATGACAGTTGACATTGATACTGATATAATTGTTATTGATGTTATGATTAATAAATTGTTATTAAAATCTTGATAATATTAAAGACAATGAAATAATGCAAAAGACCCTTTCCAAAAGTCGAGGAAAAGGGCAAACAGGTGAGATAGGTAGGACTAATAACCGACTCCTTGATGATTAAACACATGTAGAGCCATCTATGTGTAAATACAATAAATAAACTTGTATTACATTGGGCATAGCATGTATTCTTGCCATACATGGCGATTGGGTTAAAGTCCGCATTTTTCCTATTTTCTGAATTTCCAGACAAAGTATAATGATATAACTGGCTATGTATCTGACTCTGGGACAATTTGAGTCAAGAATATTGAAATCCAAATTTAAGACTCAACATTGATTTTTTTTTTTTTTAGGATAGGTGGTCCTATCAAATCATGGAAAAAAAAAAAAAAAAACAGATACCAGGTGACACCAGCAGGTATCCAACCACATGCCAAATAATCTTCCAGCTGCAGAGAAGCACACACTGATGTACACCTGTCCTTGCCAGATTCTATTTTTAAAAATTACCTTCTACCACTAGGCGAAGATAAAGAAATATATCAATCTCAGGCAACAGTTAACAATATAATAAAGC
>NC_061836.1:34051942-34059442 GCF_019202785.1 Penaeus chinensis
ATTCTCTTTCTTCTAATCTAACTTTCCCACACCTACCCAACAGACAAACAGACATAAACACACACACACAAAGACACACACACACGCTCAAAGACAGACAGACAGACAGACAGACAGACAGACAGACAGACAGACACACACACACACAGAGCAAGACACATTACCCAAATTGTTGTTTCAATTCTAGTCCTTGATGAATACTAGTTGGCCCTCTGTTTACCAATATCACATTTGCTATATTAGCATACACAGCCTGAAACCAAGTATGCCATGCCAGATCTGTGACTGCTGTACATGCATACAATCACAAATGCAGAGCAACATATGGGACTTGTTAAATCTCCTTGCAATGGCAATAAGCCAGTTTGGTCAACAAACCTGACAGCTTTGAATTTACACCAATGATATAGTGCCATTTAGATTTTTTTTTTTTATAGGAAAAAATATGCCCTTGTGTAATATCTAAATTCAGCCAAGTAACCTGCAGGCTATGATTTAGCATCAAGAAGGATTTTAAGTGCTATGCTTCAGCATCATGATAGAAGCTGTAAGTTAGTTGCCTTCAACCTCAAAACTAAACTATCTCACCTCTCCCATCTTCGTCCCAGTAAGGGTCGGAGATCACCAAGTTCTGCAGGCCATCACTGTGTCCCTTGGGTTCATGCACAGCATCATAAAAATTATTGATAACTGGAGCAACGTTCAGAGTGGAGTCTAATCCTACCACTAATCCCTTATTAGGCAGCCTGGTAGATTGTATATTATATTTGCTAAATTCTTGATAAGCAAGTGCTTCTAAGAACTGCCTTTCTCTTGATGGCTGATCTGAAAAATCAAACAGATATTCAAAAGTTACTTTCAAAAACAGCTGTTTTACTTTAGAGCATCATATATTCAATGACAGCAAAGAACTTCAAGTCTCCTGAAAAAGTATAATAACTCGATCGCTTATACCAAGAGGAATTTAAGTTTTGTAATTGATTAGATTATGCTAGATTTTGCAAGATGCTGATCATAATAGCCAAAGAATAAGGAACATGACACTGGTTTTGTTCTTATAGTCATAGAATTTCAAGCACATCAAGTAATATTATCATATTAACATAAACTGTAAATACTGTATATGCAAAAGCCATTACATAAAAAAATGCATTTAATGATCACATCACAGATCATCAAATCCATAAATTTTTTGGAAAATATATATATGGCAAAAGTTGTAGAAAGATCCAATTTTGTAAGTTTCAGGTATCTTAATGCTAAATTAAGAAGCCAAAAAAAAAAAAAAAATTAGACAATAAACCAAAATAACAACGTTAACACTGTATAAAACTAAAAAAATATACCAACCTCTGCTTATTCCAAGCCCAAAGGCACTCAGTAAAACTTTTGTTGGTATTACATCCAACATCACAGCCATATGCTGCAAGATTGTGTGGATTTGAGTGTGCTTGTTGAGCTTTCCACAAGTCACATACATTAATAATACTGATTTATTAGATGATGAAAGACTGGACGACCAATTTGCAATCATCTCCATTGCAGTGATGAGTCCAAGGCTGTGATTGGTTGGCTCTGTGAAAAAAAGAAAAACAATATATCTTAAAAGATTTAAATTCCAGGATTCCATAATTAAGCATGGCACTGGAAGGGAAATTTTGCATTCTAAATAGCACAGTCTCTGCAAAAAAAACTAAAAGTGAAGAAAAAAAAATATCTAGTTACATGGTGCTACTTGGACTGTAAAACAATTCATTCTTATTCACATCATCTGAAAGAAGAGAGAGAGAAACTATCCCACAGACAGAATGAGAAATAGAGAGCAAGATGGCAGACAGGTTCACCAAGCTTCTTTCAATAGATAAAAATACATCAAAGCAATCCTCCTCCACAACAAATATTTGATCATTACATAGTTCCCTCACATTACAGCAGACAGCTTGAAATTACCTATTCAACTTGGAAGTACAGGACTGATATATCAGTGCACTCACCATTATGAATGTCCATGTAATTTACAAAACGTCTAATTGCATGTTTAACAGTGTGTGTAGCAGGAACCAGTGTGGAATTCATACAAGGAGCTGCAGGTCGAACAACACTGCCTTCTAAACCCAACACAGCTATCTGGTCATGTTGCATTATGGTAGATGCAATCTGATGGCCTAAAGAGATATATCAAAATATTAGAATCTCATTCAATTTTAAAATGTTTTAAATGTAAAAAATAAACTAACAAATTTATCAACATTAATAAAAAGCTAATACACTTATTAACTTTTTTTTTCTTTTTACAAGATAAGCATATGGAACTAAAAAATGTAAACAAACCTATAGCTTTTGCAGTAAGAAGCAATCTTGGAGTAAGAGCTTCTCCCAGATCATATAGCAGCACTATGTTTTTACCATCAGGCCTGACTGTAGCCTCATAGACATGTCCATGACGACCAGACTGGCTGCAATCAGCTGCAATAACAGTGTCTGTACATTACAGACATTTACATGCTTAATGGCACCTATGGATTCTAAACACTAGATCTAAGACCAGCAAAAAATCTGACCTGGAACATGGATAATATAATCTTTAAAGTTCTGTGAGTTCTGATAAATGAATCAGCTTTCACATTACAATTGCCATAAAAGAAATAACACAATATGACATTACTATCTCTCAGCAGTAAGACCGCTTGTTTGCCGAGTGATTCTCTACATAAAGTGAAACATTATCTGACCACTCACTCATTTATTTATAAATGTATCTAATTTTGTATCCCATCTTATTTTACCTTTGTCTTCATTACTTTGAAAGCCAACTAACCTGATCGATGTGCAGGATACTCAGAGTGCAGGCCATCAACAGACATGAAATATTGCCACTTGATGGATGGGTATCTCCGCAGATTGAGGACAAACACTAGGGTACAGTAAAATATATATAAATACACAAAAATACCACAACAATGCAGAATATCTGGTAGCAATCTCCCATGATCAATAAAAAATAATTATAAATCAATTCATACATACCTCTGATCCTTTATGCATAACTAATTACAATACGAATTTTGCATTTCAATTCTCTTTTTCAACTTTTTATGATCTACATTGAGACCGTAGCCAATATAATCAAAGGTACAGAGTAGCTACTTCATTAACCCAAAGCCGCCAAGGATGGCATGCACGTACATGCCATGCCCACTGTCAGTTTAATTTATTAATTGTTTTTACACAGATGGCTCCACAAGTACTGAAGACACCAATGAGCCAATTACATGTACTACCTGTTTTATCTGTTTACCCTTTTTCCTTGATTTTCAAAAATATTTTCTGGTATCTAATATTGATGATAGTAATTTCAATAACACTATAATGATTATAAAGTCTATAAAAAAAATAACAGCATCCGTATTGAGAGCATTAATAAAAAAAACCTTCTTCCCACAAACTTAAGGAAAAGTGAAATCAAGTGAGGCCACAAAGTCACAAATTGACTCCACTGTGGTTAAGCATTTGCTGAGCTATCTATGTGCAGAGACGTTTCAAAACAATACTATAGTGAACACAACATTTTCCAAGAGGCTTTGGGTTAAAACAAAATACTGGATAGATCAAGTGTGTGCATATGTGTGTGTGTGTGTATGTATATATATATATATATATATATATATATATATATATATATATATATATATATATATATATATATATATATATATATATATATATATATATATATAGATATATATATATATATATATATATATATATATATATATATATATATTATATAACATATATATATATATTATATAACATATATATATATTATACAACATATATATATATATATATATATATATATATATATATGTTATATAATATATATATATATATATATATATATATTATATAACATATATATATATATACATATATATATATCATATAATATATATATATATATATATTATAAAATATATATATATATATATATATATATATTACATAAGTATTCTGTACATGGCACATATTTTTCTGAAAATGTGACTTACTTTCTGTAAGATTATATGGTGGAAAGTAAAAGTCTGCTGGAAGGGAGTCTTCACTCGTACCTAAGCCCGAGTCGCACCATAATTCCTCATTCACACGCGTTCCAAAGTGGCTCTGGTATCTGTTGATTGAGATAAAAGTTTTGTACTGCATCTGATTTCTATAAACTAATCTACTTATTTCATCTCTGAAATGTTCATGTATTAACACTTAGCTAATTAATATAAATACATGTGTATAGAGAGACACGTGCATGCATGCATGCACACACACACACGCACACACCCACTCACACACACATTCTTTTGGATACCTACAGGAGGTAGTGATCTGGGATGAGGCAGCAAGGGTTGTAGCTTATTTCATCACTGTAATGATGAAAAACATCTATCCCACCTTGACTATGTTGGGAATAATGAGTTTCAACCACAACTGCCATCTCCCTAATTACACTTGAGAACAGAGAGAATTTGTGTTCTAGGGACTGCACCATCTGTCAAGAAGAAAAAAATGTAACACTGAAAATATCATCAACCACAAAACATCTCAGTTCCTCAGCCCATTTTGCCCCCTTACCTTCTGCCAGCACATCACCTCTTTTTTCTGACAAGGATATATTTGAAACCGGTTAAATGCATCTCATATTTATATAACAATCCTCCCTGACCAGGCCTTGAACCTAAGTCAATCCGGATATCAAAACTCATCTTCCACCAGAAGCAAATACTTTTTCCCATTAGTTTACCTGCACTCATTAAATCCCATTCACACAGAAATATAGTTGGGATAACGGCCTCAAGCTTTTAAAATCTGATTTCCCTATCAAGGTAACTCAGCTTTAACCCAACCACCACAGATTTACTTTCTGTCCCCTGTAATTTTTTGTGAATTTTGTTCCATAAAGATGGGTCCATATGTGCTTCAGCCGGCAAGGAGTCTTTCAGTAGGCCAAGTGACCGATCCTGATTTCCCCATTCCTTGAATTGGCAGGAAAATGTGTTTTTCTTTTTAATACAATTGATATTGATTATTATTATTGCTACTGATGTTATGATTATTAAATTGTTATTAAAACCTTAGTAACATTAAAGACACTGAAATAATACAAAGGACCCTTTCCAAAAGTCAAGGAAAAGGGTGAACAGGTGACTCCTTGGTGATTAAGCACTTGTGGAGCCATCAATGTGTAAATACAATAAATAAACTCATTTTACAGTGGGCATGGCATGTATTGTTGCCGTCCATGTCGATTGGGTTAAAGTATTTACCAGCCTGAACTTTCAAAAAAAAACATGACTTAAAAATCAACATACTGCAATAACATTACAAACAGTCAAAATTATGTGACTACCTACCTCTTTGACAATTTCCTCTTCCTTTCTTTCTATGTCTGAATAAGGAAGCTCATCAAAGATGGCCTGAAATAATTATTAAAATCATTACCACGGTTTTCAAAACATTTTGTGAAATTCCTTGCAAAAGATCTCCAAATAATTTAAAATAAACAGATAAAATCTTTAGATGGCTATTGCATGAGTTAACCAAAACAAAATTAAATACAAATTAAAGCTTTGGTTCAGCAACTGATCTCAGAAATTGAAAAAAGTCAGTAATATGCAGGAAAATATAATAAATATTAAATTACACTGTCCTTACTTGCATGTGGGTGACTCCCAACTCATTATTGGCAATGTGTCTCATCTGAATGCCTAAATTAGTAGCCCTCTTCATTAAAGGGATTTCTCCTTCCAACACATCCACCTGAGCTCCTCCTTCACTTCTACCAGCTGAAAGTCTGTAGGCCACATTTTCAATTCCTTTTTATATATATATATCAACTTTACATGCAACAACCATTTCTTCATGTCATTTTAAATTGTTACCTTTTTACTGTGATTCATAAAATTAAATCTACTATTTTGTAATTTATCAACAAATAGTAGAGTATCAATAGTATTTTGATACAAGATATCAATCTTATATTGACATTTAAACATAATTTATAAATCTATTTAAAACGCCTTTTATCAAAATGAAAAAAGTTGATTATAAAATGTTATAATAAGAGGAAAAGATACAAAAACCTTACCTAAAATTATGTCTAAGAAAGGTCTGCCGTCGCATTTCTCTAAGAAGCTGGGGGCTGTTTACATAGAGTACTGGTTTGTTTTCCCCACTGTCTCCACTGCTAACAACTTCTGGTCCCACATCTTTGTTACTACTGTTGGCATTGGTAATACCAGCACTCTCTTGTGCAACTGAATGAGAAGCCCAAAGAAGCAGTGACACTGTCAGAGGGAGTAGGGTAGTCAATAAGGCAGCTAAGGACTGCCCACTCCTGAACACACGGGCCGGGCCCTTCATAGTTGCTACTTAGATTCCAAAATCATTTCATTGTTCTTCCATACAGCTGGTCCCTCATTACTGTAAAAAAAAAAAAAGGGAAGGTCAAATAACTTAATACTACACCCTCTTACAATCTCACATGTATGAGGCACATCAGTGCACAACAAAACTAATGCTTATATCTATTCTAATTCAGATTTTTGGAATCTACATAATGGGACTTAACAACATCATAATCTTTTCTCAGTGTCCTATGGGAATATTGGTACACTCTGCACAGCCTCATCATTATGTGTGCCTAAATAATAGAATGCAAGTCCCTTAAGGGTTAACCCCTAAAGTCCAATGGCACTTAATAAAGTATTTTCTAAGAAAATACATCCAATTCGAGGATACTCAATGGAGTATCACTTCAAAAACTGGTGGCTTATTATACCATACTTTTTTAACTGTAACAAGAAAAAAGGAAAGTTGAAACAGAGTGAGGTGCAAGAGGAACAGGGAATCACAAAATTAAGTGAAGATTTATGAGAAATCTTCACTTCATTGGGAAGTATTCACAATTGCAAAACACTTATAAACAAAAATGTCTTTCAAACATTCTTGAGTACATCACTAGACTCTCATTCTTGCTCATTTCCTGAACTTTACAAATATGTTTATCTTTTTATAAAATTTCCATCTTAAAGACACAGTTAGCTCACTCCTGGTTAGTCATCTGGGAACTTGGGTTGACAGCAGGATATGGGTTAGCATTACAGCTGGAATTTGAACTCAACAAATGTTTACTGCAGCTTTCAATAGGAAAATTTTTTCCATGTAATGATGATGACTGTTCAACCCAAATCCATATAAAACTTGGTGTTCCCTGTGATAGGCAGCCTATAAACTAAAGTCTGAATCAATTGTGGCACAGTGTCAAGGAAACATCATGCCCTAATTTATATACTTAACTAGAGGCCAAAAAGCCTCCACCACTGACTCAGACAGGCTTTTTATTAGACAATAAATCACCACGAGATGTAAAAGCTCCATCTTGCCAGAATCTGAGTTGAGGAGATTCATTGGCATTTCCTAGAGCACCCACAGGTACTGAGGTTGCAA
>NC_061836.1:34069442-34079442 GCF_019202785.1 Penaeus chinensis
TGTACAGAGCTCGGACACTGCTGAGGAGGTTGAAGGTAATTTCTTGGTAAATGACCTTCACCCTTCTTACCAAGCTTTGCGATAGCTGAACTCTAAGCCCTCCTCACAGTTCACTCAGTGGATGGACAGATCATCTCAGATCATGTTGGGGTGCGTGGACGCTGGCTGAGTATTTAGAGCAGCAGTACCAGGTAGAGCCTCCAGCAGTTAGTCTGGACTCAAGTGGTAACACAATACCTGTGCCGTACCTACTCATCAGCGAGGAACCACCTACCCTAACTGAGGATAGAGAGGCGCTCTCTAAGCTGAAGGCTGCAAGCATATGTGATATCCCTGCTGAACTGCTAAAGGCGGGGGGTGAACCTATGGCACGTGGCTTGCATGCAGTCTTGACTGCTATCTGGCAGTCTGGTTTCATTCCAACTGACCTGTTGAGGGGCACGGTCACCCCCCTCTGGAAGGAGAAAAGGGATCTACGGACTGTAGCAACTACCGCGGCATTATACTACTCAGTATACCAGGCAAGGTTTTCGTCCACATTCTTCTGAAACAGATGCACGACCACCTACTAAGGCACCAGAGACCAGAGTAGTCTGGATTCACGCCTGGCAAGTCCACAATAGGCCGTATCCTAGCGCTTCGAGTCATTGTGGAACGCCGTCGTTCAGTTATGGGCTGCCTACATCGATCTCAAGAATACGTTTGACTCGGTGCATCGAGAATTGCTATGGGAGATCCTTAGGGGAATTCCACCACAAATTATTGGCTTAATAGCTAGCCTATATACTGGTGCTGTAATGTGTGGTGGAGGCTTGTCAAACATCTTCCCTGTTAACTCAGGGGTGAGGTAAGGCTGTGTCCTTGCACCAACACTTTTCAACACACTAAGCAATATCAAGGTCACAGAACTCGACTTTGCTAACGATGTTGCTATCCTATCTGAGTCTCTGGAATCAATGGTGACAGTTCTTGATGCATTTAGCAATGAGGCGTAGCCCTTGGACGTAGAGGTCTCCTGGACCAAGACCAAGGATTTTGAGGGCCTGGTAAAGGAACCCATTCAGTCGATACATGCTTGTGGTGAGGACGCTGAAGTCACAGAGTCACATACCTTGGTAGCATAGTCCGTGTCTATGGTCTGTCAGACCGAGAAGTCAATTGCGTCAATAAATGGATTGAAAGAGTGACGAGATCACAGTAAAGTGCCGATGAGAAAATCCTTGAAAATTGAAAGAGAGGCATTGACCACTTTATTGGCCAAGGATAGGCGTGCTCGGCGAAGGCAGCAAAATTAATCCTATAGTTTTTGGTACCATGGTCATTTATATTCACGTGATATATCCCTAATGCTAGGGATGGGTCTGGCAGCATGAGCCAAGACTCGATCAACAAGATCATTTGAAGATGTCGGTGCCAGTAGGACCAAGATACTTGTCTTCAAGGCCTTGTTACTGCCAGTGTTGCTGTATGGAAGCGAATCCGGGATGTTATCAAGTGCCTTGGAGCCTCGTCTTGGTGCCTTTTGTAACAAGTTCTGACGCTGATCATGGAAACAGTTGGCAGGACCTTGTGTCCAACCATCGGGTACACAGTGAGACTGACATGGGACCTGTTACTTGCATGGCCAACTCATCCTAGACAGTCAACTAGTTCGTTTTCCTGTGTGTGACCCTGTCCACCAGGTGATCTTTGTGCCAGACATTATACTGGGTAGATGAGGCCCGTGGACGACCTAGGAGGCCATGCCTTGGGCAACTCGACCCCGAGGATTGAGAGATGGGCCGAAGGCCTGGCTGGAGACTTGCCATGAGGGATCCCCGTGGTTGGAAGCGAAGAGTGGATCCGGCCATGCGCCTCCTTCAGCGTTAGCCCCCGATGATGATGATTAGCTCAAGATCACATCTGCAGACCAGAGGCTAAATTAACCCATTTGCCCCCTGGATTTATGTTCTGTCCCCTGTAGTTTTTGGCGAATTTTGTTACATACAGATGGCTCAACATGTGCTCGGCCCTTGTTACCGATCATTTTTCCATTCCTTGAATTGGCGGGAAAATGTTTTTCTTATTAATACCATTGCTATCGTTATTATTCACTCGTGTATGAGACTTTGATCGGCTCAGACCTCTTTATCAGACGCAGCAGCAATATATTCAAAGCCTTGTGCCACAGGAGCTACCCTGCTGTCCGGGGCCTCTCATCTCGCTCGGCGGTATTGCTTCTGAGTTTGGTTAAAGTAATTTACATAGAGTAAACTACTGATTTTTCAGAATTTGCGATTTGCCTGCACCCTCAGTGCCTTGTTTTGCAGGTCGCACGAGACTGCAGTAGTGGTAGTCAGCACCCCATCTCAGACCCGCAGCACTCTCCTACACTAGGGTAGCCCTTACGGGCATTGTCCCCTGGGTAGGGAGGCCTAGTAGTCTGGAGCGTCCTTTGGGCGCATTTTTTCTTTATTCTGAATTCCCTTCCTCTCTTCATGTGACTTCCCTGAGCCTACCGGAGTACCCTTGTGGGCTCCCGTATTCGCCTGGGGGGTGGGCATCGAATTACGGTCCTTCGCACTAGGCAAGTTCAGTGGTAAGGAGGTGTCTTCCAGATAACTCGATCCCTCTTTGGTACTGGAGAACGCAACAAGGCTTCCACTGGGGGGATAGAGGGCAATGGGCACGGGCCCAGGGGTCGAACTCGGTCCGATACCCATTATGAGCGATTCCTCGGCTACCCCTTCTCATCCTCAAGGAAGGTGACGACCCATGACTCCCTTACGACTAATGTGACCTTGAACAACAGAATCCCTACTGCTGACAAACGAGAACGACGATTTTTTTCAATCCCTCCAGAGAATGCAAGGTATTTGACTGTCAAATGCGTTTGAATGTCAAAATTGCTTTTGAATGTGAGCCCCTTCATCATCAAAAAGGTCCTTAATGGTCAAGTGGACGGCGATTTTGATTTTGTCAGGAAATTGCGAGATGGTAGCATCCTTCTAAAAGTGCAATTCAACTCCCAGATTAAGGACTTGCTTAAACTGACACAGATTCATGATTTGAAGGTTAAAGTAACTATCCCTATTGGGATATTGGGGAGTAATCTTTAGCAGGGATTTGAGGACAATGGGGGAGAGTGAAATTCTGGAATATATGAAGGACCAAAGCATAGTGGATGTGAACTGCATGACCAAGAAAGACGGGAATATGCAAACAGAAACTGGATTGTGCTTTTTGACTTTTGCTAAAATTCCTGAGTATGTCACGGTTGGATATGAACGTATCCAAGTGCGACCTTACATTCAAAACCTATGCGCTATAATAGATGCCAAAAATTTGGACACACCTCATTACGATGCAATGATAGAGATAATGGTAAATTTACTTGTGGTAAATGTGCTGGAGATCATGACACTGCTGTATGTACTGAGAAAACACTCAAGTGTGCTAACTGTGGAGGTCCCCATCAATCTGGCTCTGCCGAGTGCAGCAGCTTGAAGGAGACTGAAATATTAGCATACATGAGAGGGCATGATGTTAGTTACCGTGAAGCCAAGAGGAAAGTTGAAGGTTTGACCAGCAAACCCAATACTTCCTACGCTTCAGCAGCAACTTACAACACTTCCAGTGCAAACGGCATCAGTCAGGAACTTGCAGCTAAGGATAAATTGCAAAGGATTTAATGAGTCAAATCAAAGAATTGAAAAATACAATTCAAGAAATTGCTGAAACAACCCAGCAAAAGCAACAGCATCATAAGGAGGATGATAGCAAAACGCAATCTGGATCGCACCTTCTCGTCCAGGCGGCTCCTGCTAGGACTTCGCCTGGTGTTTAGGTCTGTTTCTTGGAGCAGATCATCCTACACCGGGCGGCTCCCTGGCAGCGAGACACAGAACATGGAGGCTTCTGTCTCCAAAATACCCATGGGAGGCCTGGGTAGCGAGGGAGAGGAGGACGTACCTCCCTCCCTGAAAAAGAAAATTAAAACTGGCGGACAAGGCACTTCCAAACCCCATTAAACGTAATCTTCACATTAACCATTATACAGTGGAACTGTCGAAGTCTTATATCTAAATTAAATGACCTCAGATTATTAGTCTCGTCCTATGCTCCCGATATTATAGTCCTACAAGAAACGTATATAACACACCTCGTCTCTGACGAGGTCGTTTCACTGAGGAACTACTATTTGTGTCGGAAGGATCGAGAGGGTAGGGGTGGAGGTGGAGTCGCCATGTACATCCACCATAGCCTCCCTTTCACTGAAGTTACTATTGGTTCTACTTTGGAATTTGTCGCATGCAAAGTAAAAATCAATAACACGTATCTGGCTACATGTTAGGTTTATTGTCCGCCTGATAAAGTGGTAATTTATGATGAGCTTTTTGCTCTTCAGGATAGTCTGCCACAAAATAAATATGCTCAGCATACATTATGGGGTTCCCTGCGGGTGGATGGGAAGGTGAGCAAGTAGTTAAGTTGATTATTGATTCTAATCTGGTCCTTCTGAACGATGGTAGTCCGACGCGGGTAGACGATAATACCGGTAATTTGAGCTTTAATGACTTATCACTGGTTTCTTCAACAGTAGCAGCCAA
Source organism: Penaeus chinensis (assembly GCF_019202785.1). Lineage (NCBI taxonomy): Eukaryota > Metazoa > Arthropoda > Malacostraca > Decapoda > Penaeidae > Penaeus > Penaeus chinensis. The sequence goes on from NC_061836.1 coordinate 34,074,032, forward strand.
GTGCCTGTGGCACACCATTGACGACTCGTTGGGAAGCGATCATCTTCATATTTTGATTGAATATTCATGCGACACAGGGAGAACGCCTTCAGCTCCTAAATTTAATGTAAAAAGAGCAGACTGGGTCGCCTTCACAAGGAGCGTCAAGCTCGAACTTGTTGGAGAAAGTAAACAATATTCAGAATTCGATTTTAGAAGCAGCATTACTAATCTCCTGACTCCTGGCGAAGCTTTGTCTCAACAATAAATAGTAATACAAAAACATCAGAGGTTTGGTCCACTGTCAAAAAAATAAATAAGAACAAAACATCTTGCAAAATTATAAAAATCATTCAAGAGGGAACCAATTTCGATTCACCTAGAGACATCGCTAATGTACTCTTACATAAGCAGCTCAGACAATTACCATCCCGCTTTCCTGACCACCAAGGAAACCGCTGAGCTGCAACCTATTCACTTTGCCTCTGGAGATAACTTTGATTACAATAAAGACCAAACAATGAATGAGCTTATCCGAGCCCTAGAAGCCTGTAGAGGAACATCCCCAGATTCGATATGAGATCATAAAGCCTCATAATCATGATGCCATGATTAAGTTGCTTGAAGTGTACAATGAAATTTGGAAGAGCCACACTTTCCTAAACTCATGTCACTTCGCCCACATCATTCCCGTATTGAAAGGAGGGGGTAATCCCAGATCTGCCATCTCTTACCGCCCAATTGAGTTGACAAGTTGCTTATGCAAGGTCATGGAACGAATTATTAACAGTAGGCTATTGCATTCTTTAAATACCAGTAATTTACTAGTTGATGAGCAGTGCGGCTTCCGAAAGGGACACCAAACTGTCGATCAACTTGTAAAGCTGGACAGTCATATTCAAGAGGAAATTACCAAAAAAGATTAATTGATTTCAGTATTTTAGATATAGAAAAAGACTACGACATGACACTTTATTTAAGATTTCATTTCTGACAGAACTTTTGCTGTCAAATTGCTTTCTGACAATATCACTTTTTCGGACAGTTTTGTCCAGGTAAACGGGGTCCCACAAGGAAGTGTCTTGTCACCAACATCATTTCTATGTATGATATATGACATCTTGCTAGCTCCTCGTCGGAATCTTAAATACTCACTGTACGCTGATGATTGTGTATTATGGCATTCCAGCAATAATGCAGAATTCTCAAGAAATCGCATCCAATTGGCACTGGATATGATTCCTAACTGGGGCCTCCAGTAGGGTTTTAAGTTTTCCACAAGAAAGAGTATTGGGGTCATTTTTTCACATAGGAGAAACCCGAACATCAGGCTAACTCTAGAGAACCACCCAATACCTATTCAAAATTCTGCTAAATTTCTTGGTCTACTCTTTGGTAGTAGACTCAATTGGAAAGACCTCATTGGTCAGTTAAAAAATAAATGTCAAAGAACACTAAATTTATTAAAATGCATCTTTGGTAATAAATTATATATATTGCTAATGATATATAAAGCCCTGATTAGATCTAAAGTAGATTATGGGTCAATCGTGTATGGTTCGGCATCAAAAACAAGTTTGAAAGATTTGGATGCTGTGTCTTGGAGCCCTAAAATGCACTCAGATCGAGCGTCTTGAGGTGGAGTCAGGAGTACCTCCCCTCCTTGCGGCCAGTTAGCACTATGCCGCAATGGTGGCTCGAAACCCGAGCCACCCTAATGACAATGGAGGCACTAGGCCCTTTGGTACGCGACTCCACGACCTCGTCGAGAAAGTCGGTATAGATCTCTCTACCATCGATACCCTGGATCATTCAAATTTAGCGCCATGGGAAACCCCCAATTTTTCTATTACGGAAGCCTTGGCGCCGGAGGTGGAGGTACGCCAGAGGTTCAGAGATCCTTATTAAACATCTCATTTTTTTCCATATATATACACCGACGGCTCCAAGACAGATGAGTGTGTGGATGCGGGTGTATGGTTGACTGAATGTGAACTAAAGTTCAGACTGCCGTATCATACATCGATTATTCTTGCCGAACTTTTTGCCATTGACAAAGCTATTGATTTTGTACTATCGACGACCCACAATAGAATAGTTATTTTATCCGATTCATTAAGTTCACTTAAAGCTATTAAATCCTTAGAAACCACCAAAAATGAACTGCTGGGTAATATCATTCGTAAGTTACACGGTGCCAACAAATCAATCAAGCTAATATGAGTACCAGGCCACTCTGGTATCCATGGCAATTAACAGGCTGACAAATTAGCCGGGTCAACTGGTGATCTGGACACTACCATAGTTCGTACAGATCTCAGGTGTTTTGTGTCTCTTATAAAAGCAAAAATACATCGCATGTGGCAAAGTGAGTGGACCAGTCTCCAACTCACAAACAAAATCAAACAAGATATAGAACTGTGGGACACATCCCACAGGAAAGAAAGAAGGGAGGAGGTGGTGTTGGTCCGACTTTGGGTCAACGCTACAAGACTCCCTATATTGAAAAAAGATTTCCTCCACAATGTCCCCCCTGCAATACCAACCTTACCCTTATAGGCCAGTCAATAGGGGATTGAATAAGGAAAAAAATCATGGAAAGCTGGAACAAGCTTCATTATCTTTGTAATAGGGTACTTAATAACATATTAATTTTGCACCCCTCTACCGTCCCGGATTTGGCCGCCATCTTCGAAAAATGGTGGCGAAAAATAGTTTTTTGCAAATATCTCGCTTGGGACTCACTTTACCAGAAAATATGTCAAAACATAAAATAATCTACGCAAAATTTCCAATAATTACTCTTCTGTGCATATTTTTGATATGTGACACCGTTTTCGTGCCAAGCCTATGAAAAAGTTTGCGGCTTGTTTTGCCTATACCCCCAATCTCCAAAATTTGTCTCAAGGGTGTATTTCCTCTTTTTGTTTCTGGCTTAGGACAGACCGTGAATGCTCACTGGCAGAGTTACAACCCTTGCACCCAACCAACCGCCCAAATTATGAAGTTATCCATTTAAACAATGCTTTACCAGTTCTTGCTGCACAATTAGAAGTATTGATTTCCAGGATAGCATTGGTTTTCTCGTCATGGGTAGTATAGCGAACCACATTTTTCTTCATAGGAAAGTAATGACAAGTAGTTTGGTTCTTTTGTAGAATGGCTGTAAGATAAGATAACAGCCTGGCATGTATCTATCTATCTCTTGTCTGACACCTTCATCCCTTGCAGGGTGGCCATGAACCAACCTCCCCAGGGAGGTTTGTTCACTGTTTTTTTTAACTGTATTTGCTTTTTATTAGGAGTGGGTCGCTGGCCCTCCTATAATATATTCTGATTATTCTATTCCATGAGTTTCTTCACTCTCTGACATCAAGAAGTTTTCTAATGTGGCATCAAGGGGATCGTCACAGTCCTCTTCATCATCAATTACATCAGAGTTTGAACATGACAGCCCTTTGCAAGAAACACATATCACAGAGCATTTTAATCCTGCCTTTCTACAGCTGCAGGTGGCAGTCATGCAACCTTTAGCACATTTGCATGACACAATGTTGAGTAGGTCTGGTGGAGCTGGGTCTTTATCTGTAGTGACTGGAACCAATCCTTTTGTAGTTGCATTCCAACCCCAATTTGTTGGAGACAAGTCATTTCCCAACCACTTCTGCACTTGGTGATATGTACGTAAGGAATGAAATCGAGCAGCTGCATCTGTAGGAGGCAGAGAAGCCAAAGTGAATTTACTCTTAATGAGTGACTGAGCATAGCACACATATCTCAAATCAGAAAGGGATTCACATTCATTATGCCCATATAAGTGAAGAATGAAATTCTTTCCTGCTTCAGCAATCTTTGCAGATTCAGCAGATGGTTCTTTAAAGACAGCAACAAGATCTTTTAATTCTTCATGTTTTTCCATAAGCCTTATGAACTTAAGTTTTCCCTGTCTAAAAAAGGCAGAAGTAGTGTCGGACTCACTAAATGCATTTAAGAAGAGAATGTTGTCCTTGATGACTGATCCATATTTCATGGAGGTTGGTGTGTACAGCTTGCTTTCTGTATTTCCTCTGCCTGGTTTTAAGATGTATATATTTGTCCTTGATCCAACCAAGGCTGTAAGGATGATTAAGAGGTCTACATCTTCTCCTACGATTGTTACTGATTCAGCCATGGTAGATTCTTCAATAGCAGTAGCAACAATCAATCTGTCTGCATCTTCAGTAGCCTGTTTTACTGTATAACCCTCATTGATCAGTCTAGTGGTGAGCATTGTAATAAGCCGGCTCTTATTTCTCTCATTTGAAAGAAACCTGGTTTGACTTGTTGTTACGGGCATTGTTTCATCAAACATTGTGTCTGTGGTAGAACAAATCATTCGCCGAGCACGCTCAGCACATTTTGTACTTTTGTCTGCTAGATTTTCTGGATATCCATCAAATATAACAATGGCATTTCTCTTGTAGTGATTCTTTACATATTCAGTGTACCTCTTTAGAATGGCTGAAATCATCACTCCTTTTAGCCAAACAACTCGATGCATCAGAAATCCTCCATCAATAACAAAAACCGTATCTCCAACAATTCCTGTGTCACTAAGAGGTGCAAATAGTTCATACATCACGGATTTCTTGGTTTTGCGCATTCCTATCTCATCAAAGATGGACAAGGGATATGGAGCTAGTTCATACTCAAAGTAAAGTTTGAATAGTTCATGTGAGTTCTTGGTGAATTAAATTCTTATAAAATAACATCTCACTTTCAACTGGACATACAACATTTCGTATTTTTACTCCTGTCATGGCAGCTCCTATGGGTTTGACTCTATTCCTCCGTGCAAATTTGACTTTTGCAAAGTTACTGCCAACAATATTTGACATTGAAACTACTCCAGCATCAAAAGCATTATGAGGATTTGTTTCTGTATCTCCCGTTACTCCTGCGCTTATCGACATAATGCCATCAAAATCTGGAAATGGTGGGTGGGATAAGAACCATCCTACAAAGTGCTGAAGATCTTCATTATCTCTTGAAATGCGAGCCTTTCTGGCATCTGCATGCTGCTCTCCTGTATTGTAAGCAACATCACAATATTCCTCAATTATCTCTGTGATCCTCAAATTGATAGGCATTCCAAGAACCCATCTGGTTAGCACAGAGTCTGACATTCCTCTACCATGGGTCAGTCCACCAGAACTCTTCATGGAACGCATCAAATATTATCGTACTCCTAGCACCAAAACGGTGCAATAAATAGAAAAAATGAATAAAGGAGATTTTATAGGAAATTATTTTTTGTATCAGTAAACTTTCAGCTAAATTCAGTCCTAAGCGAGATATTTGCAAAAAACTGTTTTTCGCCGCCATTTTTCCAAGATGGCGGCCAAATCCGTGGCGGTAGAGGGGTGCAAAATTAATATGTTATTAAGTACCCT
>NC_061836.1:34089442-34094442 GCF_019202785.1 Penaeus chinensis
CCTCTAACTCAGTGATAATCCATCCTCTAGGTTTACTTTTGGGAAATTGGCAAAGGAGCATTTCAAGCTGAGAAATGGTCTGTTACTCGACCTCTAACGTATCATTAAATCAAATAACAATTAGTGACATTACTAAAGGCATAAAATTGTGTTATATTGATATGCATAAAGGTTCTGCTGCATGCTCTTAAAACACTAACCCTGTATTCGTCACCATAATTAAGATCGAATTAAACTCATCAGTCACTGAAACCTCTCATTACCTTCATTTTCATCACGAGCCAAAGGGGTTATTTCGCAGAATAGGGTGCCATTAATTATCAATTAACTGAATCACAGGCACTTAATTTCATAGTATAAAGTACTGTGTTATGAACCATTCAGAAACGGTCATCTAAATTATGAAAGTATTTCATTACTGGCATTCAAATGCTGTAGCAAACAGGGGGCTATGCTAACTGCAAAAGTAACATGGGTTCTCGATCACATTTGTTGTTCGGTTTATTTTATTACTCTTGAGAAGGCACTAAAACATATCCCGTTGTTAATTTACTAGAAATCAATATATTGATGAAACATCCCCATGCACCACACTCTCTTGAGAAAACGGTAAGCGTATGTGCACTGTGCTGTTAAAAAATATATATACAACATTAGAACACCACTACTTCCAGTTTGGCTCGTCAACCCTCACTTTGATCGAGGTTTTGTAAATCAGTACTATTGTTCATTTCAAAGGAGTATAATTTTATAATTTCTCTTATATGCCGAGACAACTATTACAACTGAAATGTGGATATTTGAAGTGCATCAGAGTACTGATATTCATTACCATTCAACAAAGCGTCTGAGGAAATTAACTTTCAACATAATTCCGACGAACGAACCTGGACAATTTTACGTCTAAGGAATCTGCGATTTGCAGACATACAATAGCTGATGTAGTGGCCTTATCAAATTTTAAACAAGGTGTAGTGGGGTTCTCCCTTGTCCTTCCTCCTTTTCTTGCACCCTCATCACGTGTCCATTCTCTATAATTCTGTCGCTATCTTCCTCCTCGGCCGCAGGGGAAGAACGCTTTCGTTCCCCGGGGCCTTTGTATATAGAGGTTATATCCTGCATATAACACAAATTTGAACAAAACGCTTTGCTGTGTACGAACAGGCGCGTGCTTCGGCATTTTACGCGTAGGAATACAGAATATAGGTACGGAATTCGTAGTAATAATCGAGCAAATATGAAAGAAACTGGGGAGTCTTATGGCAGGACTATTTACATCATATCGATGATAAGTCACAGCGAACATTACTATTATTGTCTCCGTCAAAGTATGAGGCATTAAAAGTATTTTTCCTGTCATGGTGATTCATGGAAGGCCTGTGCTAATCAATAGCGACACCGCGAGTGCTAGGCTCTCTCTTTTTCCTTCATTTAATTTTCAAATACCTCGGATTTTATCTTTTAACGACAACTAAGATCCATGTAACGATTTATGTCCAGTGCTAAATCAGTCTGGAGACTTCTGGGTGATCTTAAGCGCAGCTCAGACTCTTATGATTATATATACGTCGGAGTTACGACGTTTAGCGACACATACAGGACGACAACCTACAACCGACAAACACACACACACACACACACACACACACACACACACACACACACACACACACACACACACACACACACACACACACACACGTACACACACACACACACATATATATATATAGATAGATGGTTAGATTGATAGATATACACTATATATGTATATGTTTATATATATATGCGTATGTGTGTGTCTGTATATATATGTATATATGCATAACTATATATACTTGTATGTGTATATATACATATATATATATACATATATATATATATGTGTGTGTGTGTGTGTGTGTGTGTGTGTGTGTGTGTATGTGTGTGTGTGTGTGTGGGTGTGTGTGTGTGTGTGTTTGTTTTTGTGTCAAACGCACAAAAGAATGATAAATAGGTAGACAGATCGCTCTATGACAAACATATTGATCTGGGCAGACTTAGTAAAAGGGGAAATTGCACAGCCGAGTAAAGTTGTTACAAGTGTCCCAGGCTGTGCAGATTTATCCTTCATTTCTTTTATGATGCCTCCATTGAAACCTACGTGTATCATTACGGCTTGCCAGGGACAGGACGAAGATTATATGCGCTACACACACTGCCATTTGCTACTGCGTCGGGTTCGTGGAAGTATGTCCTAACCCATTTCGACAAAAGTGTAGGGCAATATTATTGAGGCGGACAATGTACAGACGTCTATCATACAAAATATTGCCGTTCAAACTTTTAAAAAGATATTCATTTCTTTGTTCCGATAATGAAGATGACTCCCTTGTCCACAGCAGTGTTAAACTAAAGGCAATAACGAATCGATACTTGTGATGGCTCCTTTTATTCTCGCCGGTTAAAGAATAAACAAGTAGAAGTTTAGTTATGACGAAAAGTAACAACACGTATCGTGACATATCGATAAGAGGGGCCAGTTACTTTCCGAGTCACGAAAACAGGCATAATAGAGATGTATATGAGGAATATGGTGGTATTACTATCTTCCGTAATGTGGTTGTATGGTTTAGAGTGTGAGGGAGTACGAGTGTGGTTTAAAGATTTTATGCACACGGAATTAATTAATCACGACATATGGTTCCACGAACCATATGTCATGAAATTAACCCGTACGTTCTTTGTATTTTTTTACTAAAGACCCTTGTAGTAAATCTAATGTAATCATCGCAATCAAGGTTCACTCTGCAACTCTGAGCAGGTTTCCGACCGATACATTCGGCGATATTAGAGACAAAGATCGAGTTCCACCAACACGTGAGTAGCAGTCGGCTCCCTCCGCGATGCCGTGCCTTCGCTCCTCGACTCCCGTTGTCGTTGCGGCTTGATGAAGGGCGCGCTCTGGAGAGTCAGGGCGAAAAGAGATATGTTATGGGGGCACCGAGAGCCACATGACAGTAATGAAGGACGTGGGGAGAAGAAAAGAGAATGACGTGGACATACTAGAGAAAAGAAAGAAGACAAAGATAGGGAAAGAAAAGTTTCTGGTTGAATTTTAAAATCTGCACAAACTGTTTTAGGATTCAATGTATATTTACATATACAGCCTACTACTGTGAATTAGTTGGCGATCATATTATACTAGTATGCTGTCTCCGCCCCCACGCTCACAGAGACTAAACATGCACCAAGCGCAAGCTCTGAGCACGCACCCTCAACGTGGCAACCAGCAAGTGAGCTCCATGAAGCTGGTAGAGCTCATAGGCCGACAGTGGTTTCATCGCCCCGACGCCGGCCTGCGGGGAAGGTGCCCATGTGTAAAGCGGGACGAGTCTCGGCTGGACGAGAGAGTCCACGATGGCGGGGGCGAGGCGGCCGTAGTCCGGACTCTTGCCGTACACCGTCGCCGGCAACCGCACTCGTGCCTTCGGTGAGACGGATGCGTTATCGTCGCCATCTTCACTAGCAGGGAGAATATATCTAAAGACTTCACTCTGTTCTCTTAAATAAGATGGCGTGGTTGCCTTTCATGCCAACTGCCTTGGTTCTGACATCAGAAAATAAATAACAGAATATTTATATTCTGACATTGTTGGCAATAAAGCGCTAACAGGTTCTCGCAGTTGCAAACAGCGGAACACTTACAGAAGGTCCCAGGGCGTGTCACTTTGTTATGACGCTTCACTAAATCATCATAATGACAATGCAGAGCACTGTAAATCCAAGACAAAATTAGACAGCCATAAACATCGTGTTCTAACCATTAATAACCTGTACTATGATATTTTCTCTGTCGTTAGAGGTGCGGGCGAGGGAAGAGGAGGTGCAGTCCGAGAGATTCATTTTTTCTCTGTTGAGTTTTTTAATCTAGCGATTATAAAATGAAGGCCTACCTTGCGGCTGCTCGAACACGTGGCGTTAGAGCGAGACAAGTCCTCGGCGAGTCTCACGGCCATTAAACCGACCTGGAGAAAGTCCTGGCGAGAAAGTGGAATTGAATTACTCACTTTTCCATCACAGGATGGCTCTCAAAATAACAGAATGCATTTACCTGATGAATAACGCATGTCATTAGGTGGAAGTGTGAAGCTCAGATATGCCCTGGCAAAATATGAACTTCTGTCCAGGTAGAGGGATATATCAACTGTTATGGCGTGTAGCTGTTTATGCAACTACGCTCATTTCAAGAGTGATGTGTTTTTGATTGATCCAGTTGTTTTCAATTACTCACCAGACAAGTTTTCATTTTAAAGATATAAAGGCGATCAATTGTACGTTGATAGGGAATATTAATCATAGAATATTCCAATTCTTTGTGCAAAGTCATTACTAGTTTTACTAGAATGGCTGCTTTTAAGACATAACATGTTTTGCCATTTACCACATCAAGAGAAATATCAGCAAAAAACACTCGGTGGCCAGGAGCTGGTTGCAGGGCATGCGAGACATCATCACGCACAGAAGTGAAAACCAGCCAATCACAGTCACTCTCGGTGTTCAAGCGATCCAATTCAGAGATCTGAAACGTAGGCAAAGTCAAATCATCAACCATGATGGCGGTTCACATTGGACATCGCATTTCATTCATAAAATATAAAATCTTGAATTACTTAAAACAAGACCTAATTTTATTGTTAAAGAATGTTGCCAGGCATTATACTAGTATGCACAATGCACTTTTTAAAATATTTTTCTGTTTTAAACGGAATATTGAGGATCCTTGTTTGAGTAAAGTTGTGTCATATATATAAAGTACTCTAGTTCATATCCAATCTTAGTTGACAAAACCTTGATAAGGACAGTAACTGACTCATAAATAATTTCCCGAGTCCTTGTGCCACCTTCAGAGCGCTCACTGACCTCCCGCAGCAGGCGTCTGAGTGTCCCGCCCTTCGCGAAAACCACGATGCGACGGGCGTCCCGCTCTTCCCAGCGCCGCAGGACGTCTCGCAGGAACG
>NC_061836.1:34104442-34109442 GCF_019202785.1 Penaeus chinensis
ATAAGAAGCAATCGTTTTCAATAATAAACATTTGAGCATTTTTAAGTTTTCCATTTTCCGTTAATCACTGCCATATTACCTGCATTTTTTCGAAATCATCTTGCCAAAAATTACGAGTACTGATGCCAATAAAATATAGCAGGACTTGACAACCCTGGTTCAAGGGAAACATTAACAAAATATGAAGGAAGATCATCCGCCTGAGAATCAGTTAGAATGAATCCCATTAATTCTCAAGTTGTACTATCGCGAATTTCCGTTGATATGTGCAGGTGCGTAGCCAATTAGGAGCGATAGCAAAGGGTGTGTGCCCTTTTCAAAACAATCTCTCTCTCTCTCTCTCTCTCTCTCTCTCTCTCTCTCTCTCTCTCTCTCTCTCTCTCTCTCTCTCTCTCTCTCACACACACACACACACACACACACACACACACACACACACACACACACACACACACACACTCACTCACTCACTCTCTATCCATATCCATTGTAACAAATGGAATCAAATTAAACCTTTTTTAAACCTCTCTCCCCCCCCCTCTCTCTCTCTCTCTCTCTCTCTCTCTCTCTCTCTCTCTCTCTCTCTCTCTCTCTCTCTCTCTCTCTCTCTCTCTCTCTTTCTCTGTGTGTGTGTGTGTGAGTGTGTGTGTGAACCGTATTCATGTTGACAAATGCAGAAATACATGAATATAAGTGTGTGTGTGTGTGTGTGTGTGTGTGTGTGTGTGTGTGTGTGTGTGTGTATGAGTGTGAACCGTATTCATGTTGACAAATGTAGAAAGGCATGAATATAAGTGTGTGTGTGTGTGTGTGTGTGTGTGTGTGTGTGTGTGTGTGTGTGTGTGTGTGTGTGTGTGTGTGTGTGTGTGTGTGTGTGTGTGTGTGTGTGTGTGTGTGTGTGTGTGTGTGTGTGTGTGTGTGTGTGTGTGTGTGTATGTGTGTGTGTGTTTGTGTGTATATTTGTATGTATAAAAACACGCATGCACGCACACACGCACGCATGCACACACGCACGCACGTGCACACACACACACACACACACACACACACACACACACACACACACACACACACACACACACACACACACACACACACACACACACACACACACACACACACACACACACACACACGTACATACGTACGCAAACACACGCACACATACACGAGGTATTGCGTTTAAATTCTATTTAATTTCTGGGAAATCTCCAGTGAGACCTATGACGTTCTCATTATCACTTTTCATACACACCGCCATATAGTTATAAATGAACCTCAAACATATATTTCTTTATTTATGTAAACAATCGTTTACATAAATAAGAAAAGATAAACAGCGTGCTATCAGCATGATTTCGACGCCTTTTGTATCTAACGCGAAGGATTTGCATGAAGCTAATAATGAAGAGAAGCATTTACCACGTTACGTATAATATCCCTGTATCTATTTATTTTTCCTGCATTACCGTGTGCACTGCTTCGCTTACGCAAAAGCTAAAGCTGAGCAGTTTGTTTACAATCCGCTTGCACGAACGCGCCGCCTGCGTCCGCCTGCGCCCGCCTGCGCCCGCCTGCGGCTCCGCGAACGAGCGTCACTTGTCCCGCTGCCTCGGTCCAGCGGCACGTGTGGCTCGGCTTCCGCGACCAGAGACGGGCAGGCGCTGTGACAACAGCCTTTCGGGAATCGCCAGCAGAATTCGGTAAGCGCAGGGGGTGTGAGCGCAAGGGCGGCGCGGGAGGCGAGTGTCAGCGACGCGTGTGGAGGCGAGCGAGGGCGGCGCTCGTGCATGGCGGAGGCTGGGCCGCGTGGCGGGGAAATACGTCGTTTTTCACTTTGTCACCGCGTCGACAGCCAGTTTTAAGAAACATGTTTCAAAAGCAGTGATAAAGAGCAGTGGCTGCAGCTCGTGGTCGGTTGCTGCGTCCCTTGGCCCCCCGGCGAGGGCGCCTTCCGTGCGAGCTTCTGGCCTGGGGTCCTGGGCCAGGCCGAGGCACCGAGGCCGAGGGCGGCACGTGTGGCTGGCCCTGGCGGCGTCTCTATGCTCGGGAAAGGGGATGCTGGTGGAAAGGTTGATCCAAAGCCACAGTGCTTGCAAAGATGTGAGACGCACTGCTTAGTGGACAAGTCAACACTATTTTCACTAAAGCTGCTGTTTTTCAAGAAGTGGGTATCTTTGGAATGGCAATTCGCATTCACTCTCTACAAGTTTCATGTTTGTTACAGAGAAAAAAATAAATACATGTATGCTAGTATTATATCATGCTGATTTATGTGTGTCAGTACAAATAGGATCATATAAGTGGTTTCATATAGCCAATAAATATTAATGCCAACTGAAATGAAGGCATCAAACAAAAATGAGATACTCGTAATATCAGTTTATATTCGCTGGAGTTTTCTCCAAGAGTTCTTTCTCGTGTGTGATTGAGGCCACGGGTAGGGTAGTTTTTTGTTCAACTAAAGGACATGGAATTGAAATGCTACTGTAATGGAAGAACAACATGCAATAAAGTTAAATTGAAAGTGTGGAAAGACATAATTAAGTCACAATATTAAAATAAAAAGTGCTGAAATTCGTTGCTCGAGACTAAGTTCACTTCTTCACTTATCGTCTAAGCCAGTGTAAACAAAAGATGCAACTCAGAAGATGGCACTCAGGAAAGTAGTAATGATTAGGGAAAACTTTCCGTATGTCAACCAAGAGCACAGGAGTACAGTAAAATAAGTGTATGGAGGGGATACGTTGACAAAAACTAAGACACTTTTCATCTATGGCAAAAGGTGCGCAAATCTAAAATAAGGGAGATACAGGACAGAGAAGAGAGAAGATTGACCCCTCCTTTTCCGTCCCTTCCATGTTTACCTTGCGAGGATCAAAACAAATGTGATGCGTAACTCATTACCGTGATCCATCAAGTAGTCCATGTATTGCTCTGCACTTGTGAGAAGGCTTATTTTGTCATTACTTGTCTGTTTTCCCGAGTTCATGTATGTAATGTATTATTCTAGTTTTCTTATATTTCTTTTATGTCTTTTGGTAATTATTTACGCTATTCTATATAGTGAATGTGCGTTTTCACTGGGAGATTTGACAGGCCGTGCGACACCATTCGCAGAGAAATGCCAGTGAAAAATGTTTCATTTTAAGTGCTGCGTCGACTCCGGGGGATTTTTAAAGTCATATCATGGATATACAGAACAAATAGACATTCTCAATCGAAGTCTGATATTTGAGCCCAACAAGTGCCCCAAATGCCAAAAAAAGTGATTAGAAACCAAGCAATTCCCAAACTCTACTGTAATCACAGCACTGAATCAGTCACTATATTGTCTGATGCAGGGGATGTAGCCCTGCAACCCCCTAGTCCCTGGCCAAGTAAACAAAAAATCTGCTGTTGGTAGAGCAAGAATTTCACATTGCCATGCATAACTGGAACTCTTACAGAACTAGTTAATAGACATTGCTTTACGTTCCCGTAATCATAAGTCACTTCGTATGAAATAATAGAATGATATAAACCAAATAAAAGTGCAAGATTTTTGCAGCTGTCTCCCAAAGATGCGATATGTGAAATATCAGAAAGGAATACTCATATTTTGCTAAGTTGTTGGTTAATTTTACCAAGAGTGATGCACAAAGGTAGAGGAAAGTGCACACTGCCATCTTACAGAGCATAAAAAATAGTGGAAGTATCATCAGCAAAGGCCAACATTTTATTAATAATGCCTGGTTTTGTGGGCTCCCAACAAAAACTAAGCGCAAATTATTCAAATCTAATCAAAAGGGAAATAAAGATATGTTGTCTCCCTGTCATCTTTCTGTTATTTACTTAGATAATTTTTTTCTCTCTTTCTCTCTTTCTTTCTCTTTTCTTTTCTCTTTTCTTTTCTCTTTTCTTTTCTCTTCTTTTCTCTCTCTCTCTCTTCCTAGAAGGAATTGTGGAGTGAGAACAGCATTTGATTGAGTGACCTTTCAAAAATAATTTTCTTTAAGTGTGTAAAATAATATTTAGATTTAACCTTTACTGAAGCAGAATGTACATACTCTCCATTATTTGGATATTTTTATATTTATTGTATTAAATTATCAGTATGTTGCATATCACATTTGTCTAAAATTTATTCAAAGCAATAAAGAAGATATTTCTTGTTCATATCTATAAGAGAAAAAAACAAAATTAGGGGTCATATTGACTGGGCCATAACTCTCTAAAAATATGAAGATATATAATGTGTAAAGATATATCATTATATGAATGTGAATTTTGTTGTGGTTATAGATATAGATCCATATACAGGCAATGTTTAAAGGATGGTATGGCTCAGCATGGAAGTATTGCAACATGTTTCAAGTGTCTGGCATGTTCTCTGTTCAAACCCAGTGCAAGTTTGTACAAGGTTAGACATGCTGAGAGTATAGGTAGATCCCTCTTCTTGATTTGATTGTTGCTTATTGGTGTATTTTGGTCTTTGAAATGTCAGTGGTTAGAATGGTGACAAAATTCAGAGCAGGTAATTTATTTTCAAATAAGATAGAAATAATCATGCTATCTCCTAGATGGAATTCAGCTATCAACTAATGAATTGCTTCAGGCTGTGATGAACCCCTCATAGATGCTAGTCAATTCCTTTATTCATGTACCCATGTTTATCTGTGTATCAAGTGATCAATATATATTAGCATAAATTAGTAAGAACAGTAATGCATTCATCAGGAATATAGCAAGTAGGCAAGAAAACAAATGTGATAAAGGGGGATGTACAGAATGTTTTCAACTAATATTTCTATATGGCATTGTCTGTGTTGTTGAACTTGCAGTTCAAAAGGTGCAAACTTGTTTCCCAGGCCCAACCTAATCAATATTGTGACACCTCGGGTGTTGACCCAATAAAACTAAAGATCTCTCTTGTTTTAATAGATATCTGCAGTCTAGTGGGAGTGAATGTTTTATTACGGAAGAGTACAGCATACTGAAAATAAGCACTTACAGATATA
>NC_061836.1:34114442-34121942 GCF_019202785.1 Penaeus chinensis
ATTTTAATGTTTTTTAATATTAGTAACAGCAAAATAAGACAGCGTAAAATATTTCGTAAATCAGAGAAAAGGGTGAACGGGCGAGGCAGGCAGTACTCGTAACTGGCTCATTGGTGACTTAGTACAAGTGTAGCCATCTATGTGTTAAAACAATCAAACAAGCACTCACAATGGGCATAGTACGTGTCTACACGTCATACCCGTCGGTAAGGGGTTAAGATCCCTGGTTCACATCAGATCTATGACCTATCCAGCTGTTGTGCCAATGTAAGGTGGTAGACCTTCAAGCTGAGGGGTTTGATATCTGCTTTATAGAACTTTGTTATTACCAAAAAGAAATTTAAGTGATTGTTTTGCTATTATTAATGATCCTACTATTGTTACTATTGATATTAGTGATAAAGTAATATGTTGTTAATTTTGTTTATGCTGTAATGCAACTCAATTTTTTTCCAGCAAAGTGAAAACAAAAGAAAATTGGGTGATGAGGATGGTGCTGCAGCTCTGCCCATGGAGGAAAGGCTCAACACCCTGGTATTAGACACACCAACAGTACAGGGAGAAATACCAAAGGCTGATAACCTTACACAATTACTTCTTCAGGTAAGGAAACTTTAGTAGATTATGAAATAATTGAAAATATGGATAGCAAAATAGAGAAACCGTTAGATGCAGATGGAAATGCATATCCAAGGGCTGGGTAGATACAGGTAGATTGGCAGGCATAAATACATAGAAAAACACTATATGGAAATATGTAAACACAGGAAATAAAACAAATATGGATGGACTTAATTGTAGAATGGGTTGGGGGTTGGGGGGGGGGGGGGGCTAAGGATAATTAAATTCAAACATTTCAGCATTTTAATGGTCATTATGATTATTTGTAAGATTGCAAAATTAAAATTATAGATTTTTCTTGTGTAAAATCGTTCCGTTTATATTTTCATTAACAGTGGCAGATATAAAAAAAGAGATCAGATTTTCTTTGGGAATGTACAAAAAGTTATTTCTTAACCTTCATTTGTATGACTAATTAAGGTAATTTCCCCAACAACAGTAGTGAAGCACCAAAACAATATTTTCAGTTTGTGCTGTTGCATCTGTTAATGCTGATGCACATCATATTTACTGAAGGAGGAAGACGTGTTTAATTCTAAATTGCCTGTATTTCATGTGAGAAAACAAGAAGTATGCAGATACTACATGCTTTGGACAAAATGACAATGTATTTTGATGTAAATATTTTTTTTACAGGGTTTACATAGTAAGGATAAACGTCTACTATCTGGTGTATTTGATCGTAGAGACCAAAATTTGATCAACAACACTGTACGTAGACTCCCAGTCCAAGCTGTGGTGCCACTTATAGAGCATCTGCAGACACTCGTCATGGGCAAAGGGCACAAGTCAGTTTCTGTTTAGTTGTTGTTGATGCATTTAAGTACTTTATTTATTTTTTTAAAGTCTAGTATATTCCTGTAGTCACTGGAAGAGGAAATTCAAACACAAATGTAAATATTACACATGTTACAGTGCTTAGACCCCATTTTTTTTATGGCCATAAGCGTGAGGATAGATTCACAGCATCTGTTAACTAAGCAAAAGTCCTTATAATATTCTTTTGTATTCTAGACACTTTGGTTATGTCACCTGGATTCGTGCTGTTTTATATTACCACATGAGCCATCTGAGTACAATTCCAAACCGCATGGAACTGATGAGACCGTTCTTCTCTGCAAGTGCATCAAAATTGTCAACACTCATCCAGGTGATGCAGCTTCATGCTAGACTTGACCTGATGCTGAACCATGTTGCCACAAGACATCAGGAAGAAAAGCAGGCAGAGATAGAACCAGATGCCATGTTGGTATATAGAGATGGTAAGTGAAATGTTTTGGTTTCAAATGACCTTTAGAAATGCCAAATTCTGAAGAGCATTGGGTGTGTATTGTGCCCTACAGTTATTGGGTTTGGCTTCAAGCTTGAGAACGTTTGGTATTATCTTGCAAGTTGCTCTTTGTTAATTTTTGTATGGGTAAAATATCTAGATTTGATTGAAGTCCACAGTACAATTCTTTAGATAATCTGACAACTGCACTAACAAAAATATTGGGAGTATGGTTCTCTCTTAACTAGTATGAACATATTTTTAGGTTAACTAATGTTAACCTTTTTGTTATAGTGACACTCATGTTAACATCATGGCTGTAAATTGGAGCTTCCCATTTTCTGATTGCTGTATTCAGTTAGAGGCTATCTCATCTGTGTTGTGGATGACCTTTCACCTTGACTCACTCATGCCCAGATGACATCCTATATGATGTCCTATCTTGTCTTGGTAGACCACCCCTCCCACCAGGATAATTTCTTTGTCATTTTTGGTTGAGCATGCCCTGAATGTGTATGCCAAACAGTTGTGCACTGGTTAATTCCACATTCATTGAGGTGGAATAAGGCCTCAGTAGTAGTAGTCCCACAAGCCTCTTTTCAGCATTATTATTAAAAAAAAAAAATGCTGCAGCCATGAGCACAGAGTCAGGCAATCTTAAGTTTCCTGCATTATGATTTTTCCCTTGAGTAGCTGATTCATCATATACCTGATGCATTATTCAGTACAAGGGCTCCTGCCTTAAGACAGATCTAGGGGAATGGTTGGTAATCTTTACAGGTTCCTACTCTCATAAGGACACTGGACCATATAAACTGTCTGGATTCATTATGAACCTTGAAGTCCTTTTTATGGGACTTGCATTGAGGGTGTTAGTCTAATAAGAGATAATTACCACATAGGCAATTGTCATAAGGGAAATGCTCTGTAAGCTTCTCAGTGCAGTGGGGGGCACTTAGTATGAACAGTTTAGGTACGAACTGGATACAGTGGCACAACAGATAAATTTTTTTGTTAATCTGTCCCCAACCTAATGAGCTGCCTAATTCTTAAGTGTTTTTTTTTTTTTTTTTTTTTCTTCACCTGTCACCAAGGGGTTATTTCACAGAATCTAATGGCAGATATTATTTGGTTGTATGATTTTGAAATTTAGTTCTACAGCAATACAATTACCCCTGACCCAGATGGGTCATATGTATATATATGTCGTAACAAACCTGTACGTGCTTTATCCCGTAGACTTTTGCGCCTAGTGTCTGGCCGTTGCCTGAAATCACTAGAGTTTATCACACTCAGGTATTTATGTTCACCCAGCAGTGATTGGTTTACATTCCCAATTATATGTTCATTAATACTCCTCATACAGAAAACAGAAGATTCTCTCTCTCTCTCTCTCTCTCCCTCCCTCCCTCCCTCCCTCCCTCCCTCCCTCCCTCTCCCTCTCTCTCTCTCTCTCTCTCTCTCTCTCTCTCTCTCTCTCTCTCTCTCTCTCTCTCTCTCTCTCTCTCTCTCTCTCTCTCCTCTCTCTCTCTCTCTCTCTCCCTCTCTCTCTCTCTCTCTCTCTCTCTCTCTCTCTCTCTCTCTCTCTCTCTCTCTCTCTCTCTCTCTCTCTCTCTCTCTCTCTCTCTCTCTCTCTCCCCCCTCCCTCTCTCTCTCTCTCTCCCTCTCTCTCCCTCCCTCTCTCTCCCTCCCTCTCTCTCTCTCCCTCTCTCTCTCTCTCTCTCTCTCTCCCTCTCCCTCTCCCTTTCCCTTCCTCCCTCCCTCTCCCTCTCCTCCCCCCCCCCCCTCTCACCTTCTCACCTTAATTCTATATTGCTCTCTTTCCAGACTCTTCAGATGATGACGACATGTTAGATAATGTCTTGGGAGTATCTGAGTCAGAAGACCAGTGGGACGAGATGTCTGACTATGGAGAAGTTAATGGTCACTCAGATGCAGACTCAGACATGGAAGCAGATGACACTGTGTCAGCAGTCAAAAGAAAATTGGAAGAGGAGCAAGTAGTGCTGGACAGTGATAGTGAGGAGGAAGAAGACTCTGAGGACTCTGAGGAAAGTGAAGATGAAAATGAAATTGAAGTAGATGATAGTGACGATAACTGAATTACAGAGTAAAATACCACTCCACAGAAGCACAGGAGTTCTCATACTTCTTATGTGAGCTGGGCAATGACAGTGTTATGGAAAGGAAAGTGATCTCTAATACTCTTATTGAGTGATATATATTTATGAAGTAGCATGTTGGAAAATCAGTTATTGCATAACAAATCAGTCTGACCAAGATGTAATAAAACCATTAATTTATATTAGTCAGTACATGGGAACAATATTTGAAAGTATACAAAATCCATTATCAAGCAAGTAACTAATCCACACTTCCGACCAATTTAGATTACTCAAATGTAAATCTATATCACCCTGGATGCTTTCTATTTCTTCTCATTGGACTGCGTCTTTCAACACAGATATTTAATATTGACACATTTACATTATTCCTGGCAAACATTTGAAGAGAGTAGAGCTCTGACTTTTTCATTTAGCATATGGTGTGGGAAGCTTTGTATGTGAGACGTCCTATCTTCAAAAGTGAGAGTGATAAAATGATGAATGGAAAAGGAAATTAAAAGAAACTACAAATGCATATAGGTGTATTTTTATTATAAAGTGTCCATCGGACACATAGTATATAATTATATAGAACAATCATAAAGTTTTGGACATTGATGTAACTTTATATATCCTGGCATCAGGATTGTACACTTTTTGATATTCAAGAGAATACTATAGCAATTATGGAAGGGATATTTAACATGCTTCAGAAATACAGAAAATAAGATGTCCATTTGTTATGCTTTGTTATAAGTAATGTTGAACATTTGAAATTTACTTGTACACACATTTGGCAGTTTGTAATATTACAAATGAAGGTGAATTATGTGAATAATGTTTGATAACCCCCCCCCCCCTTCTGTAAGGCTCATTTGTTGTTCATGCTTATCTAAAGATCAATCATGTAAACACTTTCCACAAAAAGAAAGTGGGGAGTTTACATCCAATCCAATCCTGCAGTTGCTACTGTTCTCTAGAGCTGTGAATTCCTGCATGACTGTAAAATTGATTTTGTCCTTTAAATAGTTTAGCCTTTCATGTTGGGTATATGCTGATACTATACTTTGTTCACACATTTAAGTATGTTTGTCACAAGACCCTCTTTTTTCTCTTTTTGGTGTGATTCACACAATGTTTAAATTGTGTTTGATATATCTGTCACACATATTGACTTTCTGTGGTGGGGGAATATTTTTTTTATGCTTTATATCTTCAGTTATGTTAAAAACAATAAGACTAGTTTTATTATGACGAGTTGCATACATTTTATTTTTCTGTTTGTAGAACAAATATTAAAAAATATATTGTGTTAAAAAAAACTATTACTGGCAATGGCTAAACTTCATATTCTTCAGAAAATTTCAACCTTCTTACAAACACAAATCACGAACCGATAGTCTGATTTTGAACAGTGTGTTTTCAGAGAAGCTCACGATTTTAACACCTTGGAGCCCCCACTCTTCTAACCTCAAACCGTTAATGTATGTTGATTCATTCTTTTGTGTGTGTGCGTGTGTGCGTGCGTGTGTGCGTGCGTGCGTGCGTGCGTGTGTGTGTGCGTGTGCGTGCGTGCGTGCGTGTGTGCGTGTGTGTGTGTGTGTGTGTGCGTGTGTGTGCATGTGCGTGCTTTCTTTCGTTTTTCTTCCTTCCCTCCTTTTTTTGTCATCCCATTCCACCTTGAAACGGATGGAAGGAGAGAGAGAGAGAGTTCAGCTGCGTCAGGAAATCTGAGAACAGGGCAGGGTCATGAGGCTAGAGAGCAAAGACATCATCGACATACCTTATACCTCAATGGAAGGGAGAAGCTCAGACTCGAAGAATTCCATGAACAGGTTTGCCAAGACTGGCGAGAGGGGAGAGCCCATGGCAACACCGAGTAGAAGCGACCCTCAAAGGAAAAGGAATTAGACCACAGACGAATCATCTGGAGGAAGACGTCGGTGGGCAGAGGGAGACGAGGATCCTCTGCGGGGAACCACCTCTGAATGTAAGCGAGGACGTCATCAAGCGGGACCTTTGAGAACAGGGAGTGGACATCCAAGCTCATCATGATCGCCGGCAAGACACCACGGACACGGGAGATGAAGTCCTGAGAGTGGCGGAGGTGAGCAGGGGGGAAGGTGCCAAGGAGGGGAGTGAGAGACTTCGCCAGCCAGGCCGTAAGAGGGTGCGTCACAGATCCCCGGGAGGAGATGAAGCGCAGAGGCACGGCCGGTTTATGGGTTTTCAAGCTCATAGAAATGAAAGAGTCGAGAGTTGATGACCTTGAACCTCTGGTAGAGATTCGCCTCGGGTGACATCCTCCCTGCGCTGCCTTTGAAGGGTGTCACGGTAACGCCTGGGAATGGAAGGGTTAGGATGGAGGAAAGATTTGAGGCCCGGAATGAAAGCACCACTAAGAAGAACCCCCCAATCCCTTCCCTGTTGTTGTCGTGGGGGGGCTTAGGAGGCGGAGACTGGAACCCAATGCTGGGGAACTCCCCAACCTTGGGACTCGGCCCTCGACTCAACAAATTTTGCATGGTCTTTTTTTTTTCCCTCCTACTTTTTCCTTTCTGTCCCTTCACCAACCCCTTCTACTATCCACTTCCTAAGGTGTGAGAGCCGTGCTGAAAGGATGAAAGGATGACTTTGTGCCAGTCCTGAACGGCCTGAGGGAGCCATGGGCACGGTATTCCCCTGCTTTAGTTGTCTAGCCCTTACCCCTCAAGTGACCCTGAAGGTGGACCGTTTCTCTCCCCAACATACTCCAGGCTTATCATGGCCAACAATGAATAACCATTAACCATTAACCATACCATTATTAGAGGCAATTGCCTCTTCATCAAATAGCTCCACCAATTCAAACTCGCCCGATTCCCTGACCCCAGGCTCTCCTTTGACCACGGCTCTGAACACTACAACTAATACCCCCTCCTCAATGCCGACTAGTACAGTATCCACCCTAATCAACACCCCAGGAGACATTTCTACTCCCAACATGCTCAACTTCAACAACTATACCCCCACAACCTTCTTCATCAACTACCCCATCCTCCCTTATTAAAATGCCTGTCACACCTTAACGTTTTAGAGAACGTATGGCTAGCGTATGGAAAACGGTGGCACACGCTCAGCATACGCTTGAATAAGTTATGGGTACGCTGCTCCATCGTTAGGGTACGTTGAAGTACGGTGGCGTACGGTGCCGTACGGTGCCGTACGTCGTCGTACGCAGGGACAGCGAGAAGTTTTTGAGCATGCACAAAATTCTCGACGTATGCCAGCGTGTGGCCAGTACGTTATGCATACGCTGGGGATAAGTTAAAGGCACGTTAGGCGATCGTTATCATTCGTTCTCTGATCGTTCCTCACGCGTTGTATTCATTAACTGTTAGTTCGTTCCTCACACGTTCCTCACGCGCTTAGTACGTTCCCCGATCGTTGTCTTATACGCTCTGCATACGTCGACAACGCGCCGAAAAACGAAGAGTTCAGCGTACGCCACCGTTTAACATGTTT
>NC_061836.1:34141942-34149442 GCF_019202785.1 Penaeus chinensis
AATGATAAAATTATAATAATAATACTAACAATAGTCATGATAATGATTATAACAAGTAATGATGACAATAAGGATAATTATAATGATAAGAACAACAAAAAATAATGGTAATAAAGATGATAATGATAAAGATGATAATATCAATAACACTAATAATGATAATGATAATAGTAGTAGAAAAAGTAGTAATGATAATGATGATGATTATGATGATGGTGATGATGATGATAATGATAATAATAACAATAATTATGATAATAATAATAATAATAGGAATAAAATAGTAATAACAATAAGGATATAAATAATAATAATGATGATAATTACAATGATAATAATTATTATAATGAAAATAATAACAATAATCATTATGATAATAATGATGATAATAACAATAATGATATTATAAAAATAATAATATTAATAATACTATTACTAATGATAATAACAATACAAAATATATTGATAATAATGATAATAATAATAATAATAATAATAATAATAATAATAATTGTTATTATTATTATTATTGATATCAACAATACTACTACTACTACTAATGGTAATAACAATAATAATTTTAAGGATAATAATAATGATAATAATAATATTAGTAGTAGTAATAATAAAACTACTGGTAATAATAATAATAATAATAATAATAATAATAATAATAATAATAATAATAATGATGATAACAATAATAATAATGATAATGATAATAATAATTATAATTATAATTATAATTATGATTATAATAATAATAATAATAATAATAATATAATAATAATAATAATAATAATTATTATTATTATCATTATCATTGATAATAATAGTAGTAACAATAATAATAATAATTATTATTATTATCATTGTTATTGTTTGTATTATTATTATTATTATTATTATTATAAAAATAATAACAATAATCAGTATGATGATAATAAGGATAATAATAAGAAGAATAACAAGAGTAACAACAATAAAAAATAATACTGAAAATAACCATAACACTGATGAGCAAAACAGCAACAAAGATGATACTATTGTTCATTCCATTGATGTTAACGTAATGATAATGGAAATATAAGGATGGCGATCATATGAAAAGCCACAACAATGGCAATGGAACTTGAATGACAATAGGAGGATGGCAAAACTGATGATGACGTAAGAAAACCTAACCAATATAAAAAATATAATAACACAAGCTTCATCCTTCTTGGATCCTTACGCCCTCCTTAGATAACTATAGGCCTAGGTTTAGAGTCAGAACTAAACATGAATAACACAACTGTATTAAATCTGACACCTATCAAAGCAAGGGAACAAGCTACTTAAATAACAGAAGTAGCTTCTCCTTATAAGGGAACGAGATCATTGCGGCTACAATAGCCTCACAAGTTACCTGTCCATAGTTAGGCAAAGGACATGTCAGTCTCGATTAGTCCCACGAATGAAATCCAGTGAAATGTAAAACGTATTTCTGAGCTGTGTGATTGTGTAGAATATGCGTTTGTATCGATATTTGGTGAGGAGGAGTGGTGTTTACTTGCGTATTATTTTGTACTATAAATGGTGATCTTTGTTTACAGTGATGAGTCATATGTCGTTATGGTGTGATGGTTAACCTAATATTATTGTCCTTTCCCTAAGAACAATGACGAGAATATGAATAATGACTTTTGACAGCATCATTCCAAAACCAATAAGCGTTCAGTTATGGAAGGAATATTGATCTTTGTTCTTGTATTAATCCATCTTTAACCCTAAGGGTAATTTTAGTGATAGTCTAAAGCTGGCTTATAAATTATTTGTAAAGATTACTTCCAAGCCATGTTATTCTATACAACGAGAAATCCTCACACAGACTTGAGTCTTTTCTTTCCTTTCTTATCCTCGCATGACATTACAAGTTTACGATAGACTGTCCAACAGCTGATAGTCTATTGCTTTGTGGCGACAAGTTGTCACTTACCAAATAATACATCTATTATTGCACTCCGAACTATGACTATTCGGTTATTCCTTGCGATTTGCGGGTGTACACGCTCTCTTAGAAATGCAGTTTCTCGTCACAGAGTACCATTCTATCGAGTTGTTCAGTCCAACTCGGCGAAATTACTAGGAATGGTTGTGCGTTGGCGGCGCGTGGCAACGTCCCCGGCGGCCCAGCGTGGCCAAGTGCTGGAGGAGGAAGGCGACGGAGCTCAGTTGTGTGTTGGTGCGAGTGAGGGGAGGGTGTGTTTCCGCTCCCTCCGTGTGTGCTGACCTCTCTGTTCGCAGAGGACGAGAACTAAACTTTACGATTGTGTCTTGGATGCATGATTTTAAATACTGCTAAATTAGGATTATGGTGTTGTAGTGACGGCGTGTCAGTGTGTCTATGCCTGATAGTAAGGACCTAAGAGAGCTATGAATGCTGGAGAGGTGGTGCTGACCTGCGGCGGGCTGGGCGCGGGGATGATGAAGGCCAGCAAGGCGGGCAAGGTGGGTCATAGCGGGTGGGCAGCAGGTCACCACGACCCGTGGATTCAACCGGCAGCCGTACCAACCACAACCACCACAACCCTGGGCCCCAAGGAACCCCCGACCAATACTTCCATGGATTCTGGTGTTGCGGGTTTGCGCGACACCCCCGTCCACACGCCAGCGCCCATACACAACAACAACAACAACAACAACATGGTGGGCAACAAAGGAAACAACAACAACAACAACGAGGAGTGCGACGTGCCCAAGTTCATCGTGGACCACACGACGCGCACAACTTATATGAAAGGACGATTTCTGGGCAAGGTGAGTTCAGTGCCCCATGCCCAGCCAACCTTTACGGCTCAGGCCTCCTCGGGCTCTTGGCCATGGCTGTCTCCCTTCTTTATATCTATCCCCGCGTTAGTGTCGCGTCCACTCCTCTCGGGCCTTTCTGTCGCGTCCACTCCTCTCGGGCCTTTCTGTCGGGCCCGGAGGGAAGGCAACTTTGTCCTGTAGGAGGTTCAGCGAGGGAGTGCGGGAGTTTGATATTGGGGAAGGCTAGGGGGAATTTGTAAGCTGTGTGAGCCTGCTAGGCCAACCAGCCCCAGTCTGATCTATGTTTGTAGAGGGATGTGGGCCAGAATTACCCCCTTGCTGTATACCCAGAGACAGTGGAAAAAGAACGGAGATTCAGAATCCAGTGTTTCAAATACGACGCGTTTTCGTCTACACATTCATTTAGGGCTTCATTACCCAACAGCCATGTGGTCTTGTGAAAGAAATTAATTTTATGGGGACGAAGAATTAGGTATTATTTGTTTTAATAATATTCTTTCTTTGTATATTAAGACCTTTACGGAGTTGTATGAGAAATAGTTTGTATTTTTTATCCAAATTATATGAAAAAGTCAATTGTACTATTTTAAAAGCCCAATTACAGGTAATTCCGTTATGCTGGCAGTTTCATTCGCAATTCATGGAGCACGAAGGGATGGATGTAAACCCTGTCTGTTTTGTGACAAAGATTTGCCCCGCGAATGCATGATATTTACGTGCAAGACACCATCATTGTGTATGTTTTGGAGAGGAACGGATGTTGTTTTTCAGGTAGCAGAGTCAAGGGCTTGTGTTTCTGGGCTATTTAGATACATTTGTTGGTATAGGTAAAGTTCTGACTAGCCGTCTTTAAACCGGAAAAAAATATATGCATGTGATAGAGCAAATAAATCTAAGAAACTTATCTTCTATGAACTTCCGTCGCAAATCAGAAATAACGAAGTTATTGGACACGCAAGTGTCACAGAGCCCCGAATGAAAAACTATCTCAATATTTTAAAAATCGCCATCCGATATCCTTTCCTACTTTATGTAAACAAAACAATGATACCGTTTTATTTTGGTTCATTTATTGTAATACTTTCATTTCGTAACTAGAAAAATTCCGCATAAACTTACATGAAGGTGATTTTCTTTCTACATTAAAATGTCTGACAATACACGAGTAATACCATCATAAAATCGAGTATTTACAGTAATTATGACATTTCTTACTCTGCGCAAATCGATGTGTCTGGTCCATATTACGGGCAAGAGGGAACTGAAGAATTGCGCGCGATTTTCAAAATCAACAACGTTACCGCATGAACAGCGCACGAAACCTTTTGAAACTTTTATTATATACCACATGCGCGTGACATTTGTCACGAGAGCCAATAGCATTACAGGAAATGCTATAAACCAATCACATGCCATCATTTGCGCCACACGTATGTATAGTGGGCAAGGAGAGCAAATATACCAATCTCTGCTCAAAATGGATCTCAGGTGTGTAGGTTGTGACCCACATTATTATAGAGTTATATCTGATTATTTTGAAAAAAATGATAACGCTATAGAGTTCCTGAGGGCACACGGTGTTTTGCCAAGAGCGGTAAGTTGCCCGCATTGCGATTTACCTTGCAAATATCGTGAAGATCGACATATGTGGTATTGTGGCAGATGGAAAAAAATAGCAAAGACAAAACGGCGTAAAAGTTGCGTTTTCTCGACCAGCGATTACAATGGCACGTTTCTGCAGGGGACACATCTCGAACCTTTTAAAGTAATTTTATTTGTGAATCATTGGCTACAAAAACATTGGGATCACGCACAAATTATTAAATGTATTGGCATTTCTAAGCCAACTAGCGTAGATTGGAGGAGTTTTTGTTCTGAAGTAACCGAATATTGGTTACAAAATCAAAATTCAATAGGAGGTGCTGGTGTAATAGTTGAGATCGACGAGACGCTGCTCGTGCGCCGTAAGTATAATAGGGGCAGACAGTTGAGCCAGGTGTGGGTCTTTGGGGGTATTGAGCGTGTAAGTAAAAAGAAATTCGTTGTGCCATTAGTTGGCACTGACCGCAGTGCAGACACGCTCATACCCCTTATTAAGAAATATATCAAACCAGACAGTGTGATATACAGTGATGGATGGGCTGCTTACCGGAACCTACAA
This sequence comes from Penaeus chinensis, assembly GCF_019202785.1. Taxonomy (NCBI): domain Eukaryota; kingdom Metazoa; phylum Arthropoda; class Malacostraca; order Decapoda; family Penaeidae; genus Penaeus; species Penaeus chinensis. The sequence continues at coordinate 34,146,915 of NC_061836.1, forward strand.
CATCATGGTTACAAACATCTGAGTATTAATCATTCTGAGAATTTTGTAGACCCAGACGACCCACAAATACACACACAAAACGTAGAAAGGTTATGGAGGGACCTAAAGGAATGGGTCAAGCGGCCAGGTATTAGGGCCGCTTACATCAACCAATACCTGGCCCGCTATTTATTTATAAAATCAAATCAAACATCTCTGATCCATTCCTTCTTTCTACAAGCGGCAGAGCTGTATCCGCCGCAAGGCGGAAAAGAGAGAAAGATCGACTCGCCTGCCCCAGTCCCTCTAGACCTTTCATCTTCAGAGAGCGAGTGAAATCCGGTAAGAGTTCACACTTACCTGATTGCTTGTATGCATATAGTCCAAACAAAAACGTAATACAAAACAAATACCATTTTTTCGCGCACCTAAAGACAAATTTCTTCTGAAATAGCGATAATAAATTAATAATGTGTGAAACAGATAAACAAGGACACCATGTATAACGACCAATTATTGACAACTTAGCGATTATGCGGTGTTACAGACTGAGAAATTCTAGCCAATGAAAACTTCAGGCAATGACGTCAGAGTTTTCTGACCAATCAAAAACAGTTTTTCGGAAAGCCCTGCCCTCGCCCATTGAAAACGTTCAGTGTGTATCTGTCCGGTGGCCAAGGAAGTGTAGGTGTGAAAAAAAAAAAAAATATAGAAGCCGGCAGAAATGTTTACAAATTGCGAAATACACGTATAACTGGAAATACACGTATAACTGGAAATATTGCTACGCCGAGGACGTGTTATTGTAAAGCTTAATAACGGAGACGGGACGATATAAGGTTAGTAAAATTTAAGTAACGTTTAACGAGAACCGGCGAAATCTACATAGTTATTGCACGAAGTACATTTCAAGTAATAAGCCAATTAATGTAATAAAAATGCATACTTTTAATAGGATAATAATACATGCATTATTAATACAAATTATTTACGATTTGGCTATTGCAACCGACCGCAGTGGGTGTCGTGGCCGCGCGCGACGAAATCAGGCTAAAGCTTTCATAATTCCGCGGGACGAGCAATAAGGCTTGGCTGCGAGGCCTGAAGCCTCGCCACGGCCTCCGAAGTATTTTCGGCTCAGGCAAAGGTCAATAAGTTCCATCTTACATTTTAAGACCAGTATAAGTATTGAACGGTTACCATATTTGACGACAATCATCACTAAAGTTTGCAAGGTGTGTTACAAAAATGTGTAAGTTTTTTGTTTGAGAATAAAATTCACGGAGACTGCGTGTGCCGTTGCGGCACGGTCTCCGTGCGCGACACGTAACTGTCAGTAGCGCTTTTTTTTGTTTCTTTGCTTTGTATTTATTATCGCAGTCAATCAAAATACCGTTGTTATTTGAGGAACTATTAATGAAGCTTGTGTATGAATTTGAAACGGTCATCTGGAAACTTTCGAAACGCATTTTCATATTAAAAAGTTGATTGTGCCAAAACATGGTTTGATTCATTTGTATTGTCCGTCAATCAGGCAAAAAATAATCCTGGATTTAACCGCCGAATTGTATACCGTAATTGCATACGTGAAACATGGCCACTGTCCCCGTAGAGTTTCAGCAAGCCCGATTTTAAGTTAATTTAGTGTTTTTCTTGTTTTTCTGTGTGTAAATCATGCTAATTACCCTCCCATAATACAGTGCGAAGCCGAATCTTACACATTTGATCAACTTTGCCGTCGGGGAATACAAGTTCCGCTACTCATCAACGAGTCAAATGCGACGGAAAGCAACAGCATAACAGCGTTAAACTACGAGGGGAGATTACACTCCAAAAAAAGTGGTTTCGAAAGTCGGAGGCTGGATGAAACTTAACATTTACCCATTTGTTTGTTGGTTCTTGCAGTCTATTTGTTGATGTTCGTTGGTGTGGGAGGAATTCAGGCAACCGCTGGAATGGCTGGAGCAAACGATCTGACCCTGGTGGCTTGCAGGAAATAATGTTGTTAAATATAATTCAAGTCCCGTTTGTTAGCTATGCGTTTATTTGTCTATTGGCAGTTTTTGTGCATTGATAGACCATAGTGTTGTAAGAAATTGCTTGGTTATTAGACACCTGGCTCGCATTGTGACTATATGTAACATTCATCTGCAAAGCGTCGACAAGTGTTAGGAATGACTGTCTCGATTCTTGTCCCATCTTGCCCATCAGAACTGGCGGAGTGACCTTCCAAATATAGTATGGGACCTTCCACACAACCTCCTCCATGCCTTCACCCCCCCTCTCCTCGGACGGCGTGGGCGGGGCATATACACGGGGGAGGGTCCGGCTTCGCCCAGTGTGGTCATGGTGCAAGCTGAAATTTGTGCCTGCGGTTATTGTAGTTCCTTGCATATGGGTTTGAAGGGGACCTTACACCGGCTGATTGTTTGTTGAAAGAGTCTCGTTTGGAGTTTCTGAAGTAATCTTGGAGGAGGGTTTCCCATATTCTCTCATGATCTGAGTGAGGTCAGGTTGTTCTCATGGTCATAACCTGCTTCAGCTGACCT
>NC_061836.1:34154442-34171942 GCF_019202785.1 Penaeus chinensis
CCGGTGGTGGCCCGGCGGTGGCCCGGCGGTGGCCCGGCTGAGTGTTAGGATCCAGCACTCGAAGACCGAATCGGGCTGCGTCTGTGCAATCACTTGCTCGCACTTTAACTCTGTTCGGGATTCCTCCAATTCCTTCGATAGCGTCTCTTTAATATGGATAACGAAGGCAGCGGAGAGGGTGTACTGCTGAAGGGGGCGAGGGAGGGATGGACGCTGCTGCGGAAAACTAGGTTAGAATCGGCAGACTCACGCGCGAATTTGTGGAGCAAAGGATGCAATTACTTCGACCAAGGGAATAAGGCCTCGCCGTAGGGTGTTTAACTGCCGGCTCTGACATCCTACGTTATTAGCAGATGTGACACGCCGGCAGACTGCGGCATCCACCTCAGTCTCACTGTCAATCACTGCAATGTTCCTATCACTGTCACCGTTCTGTATCGCCACTTAAAGCTAGAGCATGTCTCATGTCTTGGACTCGTGCACTCAGCCAGAATATTAGTTCAGCACATTACTTCGGCTCGCTAACGTGTCCAACCGGAGACACAAACGACAGACTCCGTTTCGCCTCCCATTCAGTAACAGCAGACGAATATTTTAATCACAGCATTACTTGAAAGCGGAGCTTCATTTCCACAAGAGGCACATCTGTTGTTTCTTTTTAATCAACTTCTGTCCTTACTTCCGGTATTTGAAATCGCAAGGCAAACTTTAACAGCTGCCGCATCATTGCTGTCAGCTACCGGACTGTCAGCACCGTCAGACAGGCTCGCGGCGCAGCAGCACCGATCAAAGTCCGATCGCTATTTGCCCCTACCACGCGTCAAATCCCGTCTACTGCAATCCCCTACCAGGAGAGCCATGTGGGGAAACCAGCACGACAGAAGACGACCCTTCCGCCGGACGCCACGACCAGCCGGCAGGGCCCCCGCCTCGGTACTACGACCTTTGCCAAATCGTTACGACTGCGTTGTACGACAGAAACTTTACAACGGCGGGAGACGGACTTGAAGGGGATGGCTCGGCCGTGTCAGACCTCCGCCCACGCCCACAGGGGAGGGGGAGGGGCAGGGGCGGCGCTGGCTGAGAGGGAGGGAGGGCAAAGGGAGGGGGAGGGAGCGCACACGGCAACAACAGCTGTAGGTGTACGACACACTTCCTTAAACGTTCAGGTCCGCAAGTGAATTGGAATGTCTCGGTCGCGAAGGCTGGGAAAAATCGCAACAACTGTACCTCTGGCAGTGGTACGTGAGATCGATGCCGGCGATGTTTCCAGGCGTATGACACAGTGGGGGAGGGGGGCAGGGGTAGTGGCTGCCGCAGACTTATCCTACAGTTATCCACTCGAGTGGCATGCACGCTGGAGCCGATCCGCTGCGCTTCAGTTCGGTGTATGGCAAAGGAGACCCAACAAAGGCCCTGGAGGCCGAACGGGTCTCCTCGGGCCGACCTGAAGCAGGGGGTGGGGGAAGGGAGGGGCCGAGGGCTCGGAGGCGGGGAGGATGCGAGATAGGGGACAGGAGGGGGGCGAGGGCGCGAGCTAGGGACGGAGTGTGTGAGAAGAGCTGATTCCTTGCACCGAGAGCAATGCCGGGCGCGATTTCGTCGGCCGTACGTGTTTTTTTATTGTCCGTTGTTCGGCCACATGACGAAGGATGTCAAGGAGAGGGAAAGGGGTGTGACAGGAGGGAGGGAGAGGAAGTATGAATAGAGGAAGAACGAAGCTCAAGAAAATGAAGAAAAGGGAGAGGAAGAGGGAGAAAGGAGAAGAAAGGAAGAGGCGGCGGCAGCGGGCAAGGCCTTCTGCAAACGGTTGTTACGTCGAGCCTCATCTGGGCGAGAGGAGGCGCGGACGAAATCTTCACTCAAGGAAATTTAAGAAGAAAATAGAACAGAGAACGTGTTAAGGACGAACGAGTGAACAGGAAACACGAATAAGAGAGACTCCGTTATTATCTCTGACTGCTAGGTATTGCTGCTCTCCACACTGCTGCATGTTCCCCTAAACAGCGGTCACGAAGGGGACCCGTCCGCGACACCATTTACAGAACATACATACTGCATTGTGCTTCCTCCACGGTGCATTCACCCAGTGAGCCGTGTTCTTGTACTCTACTGTTTGTTTAACTCGCACTGTTATTACTACCGCTACCACTATTACGAATGCATCACTTTACCACCACTACCGCTAACAGTCAAAGCTACCACAACTACCATGGCAGTCACCACTGTCACCTTTACCACCACCATTATAACTACCACCATCAATACCACCATTACAATAACTGCCATTGCCTCTACCATAATAATAACTACCATTGCCACTGCCATTGCCACTACCATTATAATAACTACCATTGCCACTACCATTATAAACGCTACCACCGCTACTTATAACTACCACTTACCACACATAATTAGGGCTTGGGGGAGAAAGAATGCGCGGCTTTGGGCCGTCCTGGGATCAGCCGAGATTGCTCTCCGGCCTTTTCGTGGGGCGCGACCGTCGGCTTGGTTCGGGACCTTTATTCCTTCTCTTGAATCTCGCACAGCGGCACGCTCGTTGCTGTATCAGCTTCTGGGGGAGGGAGGGAAGGAGGCTGCGTTCATTCATTGTCATACATTCATACACACATGTATACATACATACATAAATCCATGTATGCTTGCATAGTTACATACATACATACATATATGCATGCGTGCATTTATGTATAGCTCCTGAAACGTAACCAAGATAAAACTGAGAATGTATTGTATTATATAAATGCTAGATGAAAAAGCGCTGTGCTCGAGTAAGCAGGTGGAGAGAAGGACGAGGAGAAGTAGGAGGCGAAAGACCGAGAGTGAGCATGAATGGCAATTAAAGGTTACTATTATTTCCGGGCATTGTGTTGTCAGGCAAAGAAAAGTATGTATCATTCGAAAAGTAGTCTTCGACCGAAAAAACTTTCTTCTTTCAGAAGGCCTTCCTTATCCCAGGTAGCCTTCGACTTCAGCCAACCAATATCAGCCTTTTTTAATTATAGCAAATCTATGTCAAAAGAGAAAACGTCGTCAGTTTTTAGCCTGTCTGTCCATCATCCAAGAGATTATTACGCAAAACAAACACACATTGCCAAATGATGAGAGCGCAAACAAGTGGACGCTGGACAAATATTTGCCTCAATGGCGAGGCGTCCCGCGTGCTTGCTCGCAGAGGGAGGGGAAGGGAGACCCTACATGTCCTAGGGAGAGAGGGGTGGGGGAAGGGAAGGGAAGGGAAAGGAAGGGGAGGGAGGGGAGGGGAGTGAAGATACTTTCGGTCGACGTGGCAGTGGCGTTGGCAATTCCATCGGATTTAAAGATGGAGTCGAGGAAGTCGTTCGTTCGCCTTTGGTTGGCCGTAGATTTCAGAGGGAGTTTAAAAACAAGTCCGGGATGTCACTCATCCATTCAGTTCTGCAAGAATTTAAGTTGTATGTGTAGAATCATGATCATCATATATACAAATGCCTCATAAATAGCAAAGGTGTTGAGTGTGTAAATTATGAGTGAAGGTGTCGGGGCAGCTGGCACACTAGACTGTTTTTGTTTTTTTATCTTGTTTATTTGTTTGTGAGAGGCGCTTCAACTTGGCAAGAGTGACTGCCGTTCATCGTGCGGCGGTCAGAAACTCGCAAGGGCGTGGGATTTAAAGGGAGCGAGTGGAGGCCAGCCAAAGGGCATGGGCTGAAGGACGCGCTGCAACATGGTAACAGTTTTATGGCTCCTCCAATCCAGTCATACGCATTTACTGTGGCTTTGGGTCCGTATCTTGCGATTGAAGAAAGTGACGGGTTTGTGCACCAGTGGGAGCCCGAGGGAGCCGGGTGCTGGGGATTTCGCGCGGGGATCAGAGGGGACACCAAGGCATTGTTGTGGGCGTCAGAGCAGCCAGCTGGTCCTCCCGGAGAGGGGCGGGGAGGGAGAGGTCAGAGGAGAGGACGGGGGAGTAGGAAGGAGGAGTCACTACGGGCTTCTTAGGGACATCACACAAAGACTAGACTGGATACGTGTTACTTTGTGTGAAAGAGGAGGAAGGAAAGTTTGGGAGAGGATAGAAAGCAAGCTGTATTTCTGGGAATGAAATAAAAAGAAGAGAGGCGGGAGAAGGAACAACTGGGAGGAAAACAGGAAGATATTTATGCTAACAACAAAACCAAGTGTACGCGCTGCGTCTGGTGAGCGTCTGCCTCCCGCCCTTCCCCCGTCCTCCTCCCCCATCTCCGCTGCTCATCTCCCCATCCCTCCCCTTCCCTCCCCTTCCTGCCTCTCCTTAGCTGGCGGGTCACGTGACCTTGGCAGCAGGAGGAATCTCGTCCCGAGTACACAGAGGGAGCAACGACTTGTTTTGCTTTCGCTCCTTCTGGCTGTGAGGCGGCGTGCCCCGCCCCCACAGGCCCTGCGAGCCTATCTGGCGCAGCGCAGCGCAGGGAACCGCCTGAAGGGCACCTAGTGGAAATGGAGGCCTGAAGGGAAGAGGGAAATCGGAAGCGGCTCGTGACGGAAGCACAATGCTGGCGAAGAGAGCGGCAGGGCATGGCCGGTGTCTGAAGGCAGGGGCGTTGTTTGGTGACACCTGCGTCCACCTTGGGGGGGGGGGGGTGCTTGCGGCCGGGTTTCCTTGGCTATTTCGTGTCTGCTGTTGACAACTTCCTTGTCCTGAGACGGGAGGATTTGATTGTTAAATGATTGACGGAGTTTGGAGGGAAACGCGGGATGAGAAGAGGAAAGCAGCAGGGGAGAGGACCCAAGAAGTGTAGGGAGAGAGACCGTTGGTGTTTTACGCCCTTGGGACTGCTATTCAGGATTCTCTCAGGCGGATGGCGCCGGCCGTGTGCTGGAGCTTGAAAATTATGATGGAAGAAGGGCAGTTTTGGAACAAGCAATTTTTATTTGGATATTGACATTCGCGGCGAGTCTCGTTCCGGCGATGTTGACAGGAGTGGAAAAGGTACTACGCCAGCACATGTTTTTGAACCTTGGCTGTTGTTAATGGTGCGTGTTTAGGATCGGAAGTGTCAGGTGAGTGAGCGGGTCTCGGACGAAGGAAGGGCAAGGCGAAAGAGTCTTGCAACAACACTTTGTCAGAAGTGCCGAGCGCGGCGAGTGTCCCTGCGAAGGCCGCCCGGTCCGCATGCTCGCCGTCGTCTCCGTCTGCCCGAATCTGGAGGGCGAGTCGCCGCCGAAGAAATGGAATTCTTGGCCAGCAAGTGGTTTGCATAATGAAGATCCTGATCCCGAGCGGCGCGCGGCTTCGCCTCGCTCGGGAAACACGTCGGAAGACTGGCCGGGTCTTCTTCGGCGTGAGGGGGTGGTGTGTAAGTGTGTATTAGTGTGCGTGAATGAGTAGGCGGGTGAAGGGGTGCGTGAGTGAGTTAGGGGGCCAGGGTTTCCTCCATCACTTGTGCTAAACGCCACAACGACCTGTAAATCCCGCGCATCGGGTAGCAGATCGGGTGTCGGCGCCAACCGGTTTAAATCTCCGTTAGTGATAACAACAGCAGGGGGTGGGGGGGCAAGAGTAAGGGTAAGGGTAAGGGTAAGAAGTCACACCAGACAAAGAGGAAATGGCTCTAACACTTCGGTTTTAATGTTCATGTTTATATCTTGCACAGTGTTGCATAGAGCTCGACCACCTGACAATGCCACAGAGCGGCAGCGGATTAAAGTCCAGGAGGAAGGGCGCCTCGGTCGGGCCGGCGGCAGCTGCGAGGCCGATTCGCCTCGGGTTACCGCCATCGCGGGTGTCGGGTTGCCGGCGAACACACACGTCGACGCTGCGTAATGCACTCGCCTCGTCTTGCTTTATTCTGGTGCGCTTGCAGCCAGTCGCTTCATGCTTCCCAGCGTCGTGGCAATGGGTGCAGTTCTGAGATTATAACGACGACAAATATGAATCGAGATTTGAATGATTTCGATGCCCTCAACCCTTGGAGGGTCAGGAAGCTAGGCAGCATTGTAGTGCAAGTGTGAGGCAAGACCAACATCGTACGTTTTAGCATAGTGGTCAGCGCTCGTCCAGCAGGACTTGCACAAACCGGCGATCCTATTATCGTAATCGCGGGCGAAGGGGAGGTGCTTCTCTGATGGGTGGGCGGCGGGACGGCACCTTCACGCGGCACCGGGCGGGTTAGCTCATCGCGGCCCTCGGTGGCCTGACAAGCCAGCCTGGCTTCGGGAAACCTGTCCTTTAGGGAGACATCTGCTTCCTTCTTGTTCGTGTTCTTCTTCCTCCTCGTCCTTCTTCCTTCTCCCTCCTCGTCCTTCTTCCTTCTTCTTCCTTCTTCTTCCTTCTTCCTCCTTCTTCCTCCTTCTTCCTCCTTCTTCCTCCTTCTTCTTCCTTCTTCTTCCTTCTTCTTCCTTCTTCCTTCTTCCTTCTTCCTTCTTCCTTCTTCCTTCTTCCTTCTTCCTTCTTCCTTCTTCCTTCTTCCTTCTTCCTTCTTCCTTCTTCCTTCTTCTTCTTCTTCCTTCTTCCTTCTTCTTCCTTCTTCTTCCTTCTTGATCAGGTCACCCTTCCCCATGAACACAGATGGACTTGACTGACGGCCAAGTGTGTCTGGGGGAGACGAAGGCGTGGCGCAGGGTGTCTCTACGCAGCCTTTGTGGCCGATTTCCGTCCCGTGAATGACTTCAGAATGTGAAGCTGGGTGTGCTTTAAGCAAGCTTCCGGGCAAAACTCCAGAAGCCAGTTAGGTGAAAGATTCCGCACAGTGGTCGCGAGCGCTGCTAGTGACCCAGCCGGGGCCCGCCCCCTCGCCTCCCTTATTATATAAGCTGTAAGGGAGTAGGTCAAGGCAGTACTCGAGGAAACCCTTCAAACTACGCGAGGATTGTGAGAGCCCGGCTTTTTTGTGTTGGCTGATGCTATTTGCTTCTGCTCTATTACTTTTGTCATGTAATGGGTCGCACGCTGTCGTGGGTGGGCCCCTTTGGTCATGCCAGGAGACCTAACTTGTTTGCAGTTAGGAGAAGCAGTTGGTAGTTTTACTCCAAGGAGCAACCGAAAGAAAATGGTTATCTGTTGATCTGTAAATATCATTTAATAGCAAGAGGCAAGGGAGCCAGGGTTAACGTGTGTTCTCGCCGGCGCCAATGACCTACAGAGGTCACCTTGCACACGAAGACCCTTGACCATTCCAACAGACCTTTTTCGTATTTAGGTAAAGCCTCTTCGAGCGGCGTGGCGATGACCTTTCCAGCGAAACAAACCGCTTATCGCCTTGTGCTTCAGCGGGCACAAGGCCGTCGTCGTCATAACAGTAGTCGCATCCCTCTTATCAGTATTGCCAACATCATTAGACATCTAGTGACCTTGGCTGTTGCTGTCACTATCATTATAATTGGTATTATTATTGCTATCGTTGCTGTTGTTTTGTTGCCACCATCGTTATGATGATCTTATCAGTAACCTTTTAGTTTATATACGTTTATGGTCTAGTGTTTTCGAGTTGGGATCTCTGCTGTATTTTGATCTGCATGCTTGTGGCTCACTTCGCTCTGGCCGCGAATTATGCGTTCCGTTATTAGTGTAGTTGGCCTGCTCGCCAGCCGTCCCGGATTTTCATTTCTATTTTTAGACCGCTTCATCGTCGCTCCCAGAAGACGATGGGAATGATCATTGTCGTTTGTAATGGCATGAGAGGGAAAAGTCCTGCATTGGCGAGCACAAAAGCTCCTTTAGTTCTGGGGCGTGCATGACCCCGCATGACCCGCAAGGTGTTAGTTCGCGCTCGAAGTTGTCAGTGTGAGCCCTCCCCCCCCTCCCCCTCCCTGCCGTGCTGCCGCCCCTATGCTGCCACGGGGCCTACCAGCATCCGAGTATCTCATGAATTAATCCTCTTCCCCCTTACTTCATCTGCACCCCTTCCTCCTCCCCCCTCCTCCGTCCTCCCTCCCCTCCCTCTCCTCCCCTCCCCTCCCCTCCCCTCCCCTCCCCTCCTCCTCCCCTCCCCTCCCCTCCCCTCCCCTCCTCCTCCCTCCTCCAACCTCCAACCTCCAACCTCCTCCCTCCACCCTCCTTATCCCCCTCCCCCCCTCCCCCCTCCCCCCTCCTCCTTCCTCCTCCCTCCTCCCTCCTCCCTCCCTCCTCCCTCCCTCCTCCCTGCTCCCTCCTCCCTCCCTCCTCCCTCCCTCCTCCTTCCGGTTGTATTTAAAGATAGCCGCTATCAGGTGGCGTTTTAAAGATCTCGACTTCTCTCTTACGTAATATCCTTAAGCGAGGGTGTAACCTACTTGTTCTTATCTGTAAGCCACGGATGTTTTTTTCCTCTCCAAACTGTTGAATAGTTTGCAGCGCCGTCTTTTATATATCGTGCGAATGCCTGCGCCTGACTGCACGTTTTCGTCTCTTACTCTCTTTCTAAATTGATCGAAGTTGGTGTCCTCGTTGTTGCGTGTGTTCCTCGCGGGCCCTCGTCTGGCTCGACGTATCTTCGGGCGCCTTGCTTGGTGGGAATCGTTTATCCGCTGGGTCGATGGGCGGGGTCATGCGAGGAAAATCGTGGACGGCGAGGGTGTCGGCCGCGAATAGGAAGTAGGGTTGATGGGGATGCTGTTTGCCGTTCTCATACATTCTCCTCCCCTCCTCCTCTTCTCTTATTTCCCCTCCTCTCTTCTTCTTTCCCCTCCCCTCATTTTCTTCTATCCATCTCCCTTATTCCTCCCCATGTATCTCTTTCCAATATGCCCCATCGCTCCCTCATGGTCGCCGCTTCCGTCGTGCGTCGGCGGCTGCTGCTCTCGGCTGGAGCGGCGGCGGCGGCGGCGGCGAGGCCTCTGGGCACATTTGCATTGAGATGCTTTCGGGGTTTAGCGGGGAGGAAATCGCACCGTCTCGTAGTCCGTTCTTGTAGATGACGTCATTTCTACAAGTCCTCTCTACTTTCTTTTCGCTCTTGCAGTCCTTCCTCTTGCCGGTTATCAGCTGCACTTCTTTGTCTTCGCTACTTTCCGTCGCCGAAATGGCAAGCACGCGCAGGCCTCGTCTGTGATTCAGTTCCTTAGTTGTTGATACGGAGATGGCTGTACGACGCCGCCGTCACCAAGGAGTCGATCGCTAGCCTTCTCCTTGACGTTTTTATTTATTTTAGTAATGTTGAAAGAAATTCGATAATGATAATATAAATAGTATCGATATTAATGGCATTAATAACGTTTCTCACCAATTCAAGGTAAGGGTAAGTCAGGTGAGGGCATATATACCTACTAATTGCCTGTGAACAAACGTAGAGCCATCAGTGGATAAGCAAAATTCGCCAAACAAAACTACAGTAGACAGCACGTGCATGACGCCACTTGGCGAAGGCAGCTCTATCAGTTAAGGTTTTCGCCGCAATCAGGCGATTTAAAGATAAGCATACTGTCGGGATGATAACAGAGATGTTTATTCTTATTACAACAGAGGCGTCATTGGTCTATAGGTAATACTATTGTTTTGCGGTAGATTCTTTACTAAACCCTTTTCTCTCTCCTTGCAGGTAGGTCGCGGGCTCCCATCGGTGCCAATGGTGCTGAAAGGTATTGTGCAGGGAAGCGGGAAGACACTGTAATGCTGGGTAACTGTGCACTATGGTCCCAGGAGGGGGGGGATGAGGAGGATAGTTGATTCAATTATATATATATATGTATATATATGTATATATATGCGCAGAGCATATATATATATGTATATATATGCGCAGAGCATATATATGTATGTATATATATGCGCAGAGCATATATATGTATGTATATATATGCGCAGAGCATATATATATGTATATATATGCGCAGAGCATATATATATATGTATATATATGCGCAGAGCATATATATATATGTATATATATATGCGCAGAGCATATATATATATGTATATATATGCGCAGAGCATATATATATATATGTATATATATGTATATATATGCGCAGAGCATATATATATATATATGTATATATAGGCGCAGAGCATATATATATATATATGTATATATATATGTATATATATATGTGTATATATATATATATATATATATATATATATATATATATATATATATATATGCTCTGCGCATATATATACGCAGAGCATATATATATGTATATATATATATATATATATATATATATATATATATATATATATATATATATATATATATATGCTCTGCGCATATATATACGCAGAGCATATATATATGTGTATATATATATATATATATATATATATATATATATATATATATATATATGCTCTGCGCATATATATACGCAGAGCATATATATATGTATATATATATATATATATGCTCTGCGCATATATATACGCAGAGCATATATATATGTATATATATATATATATATATGCTCTGCGCATATATATATATATATGCGCAGAGCATATAGATATTGATGGATGGATACAGGGATTGATTGATAGACAGATAGATGGGTACAAAAGAAATAGCCAAGCATTTTAACACACAACATAGGCGAAGTGTGGGCGAAGAGAAGCGGCGAGAGGCGTCGTGTGCGGGAGCGAGCGTGGAAGTGGCGGCAAGTGTTATTAAGATAATGGCCGGGATCGTCTCCCCGCAGCCGTTAACTACTCCTGATATCTCCTACCCCTGCGTCCATCGCCTTCATCCCCTCCTGCCCCGTCCTCCCCTCCTGCCCCGTCCTCCCCTCTTTCCCTTCTTCCCCTCTTCCCCTCCTCCCCTCCTCCCCTTCTTCCCCTCCTCTTCTCCTTCCCCTCTTCCCCTCTCCCCCTCCTTCCCCTCCTCTTCTCCTTCCCCTCTTCCCCTCTCCCCCTCCTTCCCCTCCTCTTCTCCTTCCCCTCTTCCCCTCTCCCCCTCCTTCCCCTCTTCCCCTCTCCCCCTCTCCCCCTCCCCCCTCTCCTCCCCTCCTCCTCTCCCTTCTCCCCCTCCTCTCCCTTCTCCCCCTCCTCTCCTCTCTTCCCCTTTCTCGTGTTGGTGCAGGTGGAAAGGGATGCATTTTCTGTTCGTTTCTCCCGCCCTCTCCACATCCTCTCGAGCCGCCTTGCAGCCGCAGTGGGTACTGCTGTGGGGATTTCTGTTTCAGGTGAAGGGATCGCCAGGGAGAAAGCAGAGAAGAGGATTTGTCGGGTCCTTCGTCGATCCCTGCGCGCGGTGGCGGCTGACAGGTGACGCTGCGAAGGAAACGCAGTTTGTTGTGATTACAGGGATTTACAGCAGCCATTGTTGTTGTTCGGCGGTCATATCCTGCCCTCCCTCCGCACGGCAGTCTACGGTGATCGGGGAGAGGGTAGGCTGTTGGAGGCCCTGCGGAGGGGGAGGGAAAGCAAGGACCACCCGCCCCCCCTTCTCCCCATCACCCCAGTCCCCTATTGTTTTTACATGTCACTTCACTGGGGTCTCTTCCCCGTCTCCTCTCCGCGTCTCTGGCCACCCTGCCGCCCGCCTTTGTCTGCCTGACCGCTGTTTGTTGGTATTCGGCGCCGCGGGCAGTTCGTTTCGCTTATTTTATATTCAGATGTCCGTACGGAAGTTGCTGTTGAATCTACGTGTGCCTAAAATATAGTGTTTATAGATACGTGGCAGGGGAGTCCTGTATGCCTTCAGTATAGGACTTCACTTGTTTAACCGTTGTTGGCTCCTTCCTTGAATCGCTGTGCCGCATGACGGCTTATTTATATTTTTGTCGATTCTGTGCAGTCCAGAGATTTGGCGGCTGATGTGGGCCGGCACGCGAGCCGCCGTGCAGGACGACATGGCTGGTGGCGATTGCTTACCTTAGGCGACGGCTTTTGCGACCGTCGTTGCAATGTCCATGCTGATGGATGGTAATCTTATTTTAAAAGGTATATTACTAGGACCATAGAAAAGCATTTTGCTTCGTGGCCATGAGCGTGATCACATGTCTTGAGTTTACCTGCGACATGATATAGTATGTGTGTAGGAGGAGGAGGAGGAGGAGAAAGAAATATATATTACACACACATTCGTTCTTTCGCTCAACGCAGAGGTCACGTAGAGGTCAGTGACAGGTCAGAGGTAATCCCTCCTTCCCTCCCTCCCTCCCTCCCTCCCTCCCTCCCTCCCTCCCCCCCTCTCCATATCTACATTCTTTCCTCCTTCCTTCTCTCCGTCCCTCCATCCCCTCCCTCTTTACGTATCTCCGTCTTTTCCTCCCTCCTCTCCGTCTCTCCCTCTCTCTCGTTCTCTCCCTCCGTCCCTCCCTCCCTCCGTCCCTCCCTCCCTCCCTCCCTCCCTCCCTCCTTCCCTCCCTCCCTCCGTCCCTCCCTCCCTCCCTCCCTCCCTCCGTCCCTCCCTCCGTCCCTCCCTCCCTCCGTCCCTCCCTCCCTCCCTCCCTCCCTCCCTCCCTCCCTCCCTCCGTTCCTCCTTCCCTCCCTCCGTACCTCCCTCCCTCCCTCTGTCCCCAGGAGGCCCACCGGCCCAGTGCCTGATCGGCGTCGCCGCCCCGCGCTCCACAAACAACGCTCCGGAAGGTTCTCTGCGCTCGGAACCTTTTTTTCCATTTTTTTCTGCCTCAAGAAATTTTGAGGACCTCCCGTCCCCCCCCCTTCCCCGTCTCTATTCTCCCTTCTCCATTCTGCCTTCTCCGTCTCCGTCTCCCCTCATCCTCCATTCAGCCTTTCCCAGTTTCTTTTCGATTTTTGCAGTTTCCCGGATTGAAGGCCTTAGAGTTGCAGGGATGGTTGGCGAGGAAAGGAAGGAAGGAAGGGGGGGGGGGGGGGGGAGCGCCAGCTTTGATGATGGTGCTTCGTTCGCTATCCTTTTGGCTTTCGCTCTATTCAATCGTTGTTTTCACTGTTATTCTCTTGTACTTTATTTCTTAAATCCGCTCTCCTCGTTTCCTTTTGGCGTATATGTAGTTGATACATTGTTGCTCTGTCTTTAAATTCCTCGGGGCACCCCCCCCCCCCCTCGCCATCCCCATCGATCTATTGTTCTCCTTCTATCTCCCGGTTTTCAGCTCCTTATCGGCCGTATCTCCCCTCTGCCGCCAGCTTCTTGGTTGTGCATTTCTGGCTTTTCTCTTTGTTTTTTTTAATATTTTCTCGTCCGCTTTGTGTTCCTTTCATTTTGCGCCTTTCCCTGTTCTGTGCTTCGCGACTTCGTTTATTGTTTCTCCGCTCTTCTCCCGGGAAGCCTTCGGATTTTCTTTTTTATTCGCTCTCTTGTTTTCGTTTTCCGACAGTTCTTACGTGACACACTATTCACCCATTCGTCTTCTCTTTGTAGGATCATCTGTCTCCCACAGAGTCCGGATTTCGCCTCATGTCTCTAGCGGAGGATATTTTACGTTTTATCTCTCCGAACATCTTTCTTGCATGCTTTGTTTTCTCCGTCAATCTTCTCTCTTTTTCTTCGCCCGTTTTTATGATTTCGTCGACCTTGATTTTGGCGCCTCGTTTAAAAAATTAGATTTTGGTGTTTGAATTTTTTGTTTCTATTTCCTGTTCCTGTCCTCCTCTCCGCTGTCTCTGTGCCTTCCGGTTTCTCTATGCAGGGTTGGGGGCGGAAGGGGGGGGGGGGGTCCTTTTGGCCGTAATTTGTCCCAAAACCTTTGATTGCTGATATAAGTGCCTGAGGCTCAGTGGCACGGCATGGCTTGCCTGCCAAGGACGAGGCAAGGACCTCTGCCCTGCGCTTGTGAGCCTTTGCTTTTTGTCTCTGCCTCGGCGCCCCTCGCCAGTGATTCCTGACGCTGAAGGGAATCAAGTTCTTGGGCCCTTCAGTGTCGCGCCAGTCGTTCAGGGATGTCGCCTTTAGGACGTGCCTTCCCTCCCCTCATGCGGTTGCCTTGAAGTTGCCTTGGCAGCGAAATGAGGCTTTCGTCTCCTCGCCGTGATCGAGCAGGGGGGGGGGGGGGGGCGTGGCCACTCGTTTTTAAATGAATATTGTAGTGATATGATTGCAAAAAAGACGTGGAATTAAATAGAATATGATCTATGATAAATCTGATAGTTGATCAAAACGGAAGAGTGTCTGGCAGGCCCGTCGACTTTTGTGCGAGGAAAATACTTCTTTACGAGACGGGCCCCGGCTATAAGAATATAGCGCTCTGGTGTATTCTTTATGACTGCTTAAGAAAGAAATCTTCCCAAGTAAAGCACAAGACGGAAGACGGAGGGAACGGTAAAAGGCTGAAGAAAAAAACGATACCCCCCCCCCCCCTACCGCCGCGCATTTATGAGGTAAGCTCATGGGAAGTACGGCTCCCTGTCATGCGATGTAGAGGTCAATAGAGGCAGGGTCTGGCGTGCCCGCGGCCATTACCAAGGCTGATTAGCCAGGCACCCTCTGCGGGAACTGCTATTTTTATCGCTGCCGAGAAAGGGAAATGATTCAGGGCAAATCGCAGGCCTTCATGAAAGGAGCTTAATCCCTCGTAATGTCCAAATCATCGATTCTCGAGGAGGGACTATAAGGCAAAGGTGGTTCACAGTGCAGGGCGAGTAGGCGAAGGACAAAGGCCTCGCGATGTGCATTCAACACCAAAGCGCTCGGTTATTCATGTTCAGAATCCTCCTCCGCGCGGCCGAGGAACGACGAACGAACGAACGAACATTTGCACTCTCTCCTCTGCGTTTTTTGTTCTTTATCTCTTCCTCTCTATTTCCCTTTTCTTATCGCTCCCTTTCCCTTTTCATTTCCAATCCCCATCTGCCTCTTTCTCCTTTTCTCTCTGCATTTCCTATCCATCTCTGTTTTCCCCGTCTCTCTCTCCCCGTCTCTCTCTCCCCGTCTCTCTCTCCCCGTCTCTCTCTCCCCGTCTCTCTCTCCCCGTCTCTCTCTCCCCGTCTCTCTCTCCCCGTCTCTCTCTCCCCGTCTCTCTCTCCCCGTCTCTCTCTCCCCGTCTCTCTCTCCCCGTCTCTCTCTCCCCGTCTCTCTCTCTCTCCCCGTCTCTCTCTCCCCGTCTCTCTCTCCCCGTCTCTCTCTCCCCGTCTCTCTCTCCCCGTCTCTCTCTCCCCGTCTCTCTCTCCCCGTCTCTCTCTCCCCGTCTCTCTCTCCCCGTCTCTCTCTCCCCGTCTCTCTCTCCCCGTCTCCCTCTCCCCGTCTCCCTCTCCCCGTCTCCCTCTCCCCGTCTCCCTCTCCCTCTCTCCCTCTCCCCGTCTCCCTCTCCCCGTCTCCCTCTCCCCGTCTCCCTCTCCCCGTCTCTCTCTCCCCGTCTCTCTCTCCCCGTCTCTCTCTCCCCGTCTCTCTCTCCCCGTCTCCCTCTCCGTCTCTCTCTCTCCGTCTCTCTCTCTCCGTCTCTCTCTCTCCGTCTCTCTCTCTCCGTCTCTCTCTCTCCGTCTCTCTCTCTCCCCGTCTCTCTCTCCCCGTCTCTCTCTCCCCGTCTCTCTCTCCCCGTCTCTCTCTCCCCGTCTCTCTCTCCCCGTCTCTCTCTCCCCGTCTCTCTCTCCCCGTCTCTCTCTCCCCGTCTCTCTCTCCCCGTCTCTCTCTCCCCGTCTCTCTCTCCCCGTCTCTCTCTCCCCGTCTCTCTCTCCCCGTCTCTCTCTCCCCGTCTCTCTCTCCCCGTCTCTCTCTCCCCGTCTCTCTCTCCCCGTCTCTCTCTCCCCGTCTCTCTCTCCCCGTCTCTCTCTCCCCGTCTCCTCTCTCCCCGTCTCTCTCTCCCCGTCTCTCTCTCCCGTCTCTCTCTCTCCGTCTCTCTCTCTCCGTCTCTCTCTCTCCGTCTCTCTCTCTCTCTCTCTCTCTCTCTCTCTCTCTCTCTCTCTCTCTCTCTCTCTCTCTCTCTCTCTCTCTCTCTCTCTCTCTCTCTCTCTCTCCCCGTCTCGGCGTGCAGGGATTGGGGTTTCCTCTGTCCAGTTTATTATTTTTTATTTATTCCATCTCTTGTTAGAGTGCTGTTAACGATCCGAGTTATCCATACATATATAGATGCACACAGCTGGCGCTTTCATAGTTGCTTTCCCATAGACGCGTTCTCCCCCTACCCTCTTTCCTCTACCCCCTTTCCTCTACCCCCTTTCCCCTACCCCCTTTCCCTTACCCCCTTTCCCTTACCCCCTTTCCCTTACCCCCTTTCCCTTACCCCCTTTCCCTTGCCTCCTTTCCCTTACCCCCTTTCCCTTACCCCCTTTCCCTTACCCCCTTTCCCTTACCCCCTTTCCCTTACCCCCTTTCCCTTACCCCCTTTCCCTTACCCCCTTTCCCTTACCCCCTTTCCCTTACCCCCTTTCCCTTACCCCCTTTCCCCTACGCTTCCGCCTCCACCCTCTTCGACCCTTGGTAAGGGTATCCTCCTGAGGGGAATCCTTCCAGGCGCGCTGCCTTTGCGATGCCACACGCCTCACCTGGGCGTAATGTCGCTTGCCCAAGGCTCGAGTGGCGGCGGCGGGACAGTTGAGTGGAAGGTGACAGTTGATGACGCTGCCTCCTGGGTGCAGAGGTAAAGGCCGGGTGAACGTAAGGGTGCCAACAGCCTTCAAGTAACAATAGTTGAGCAGTCCCCCTGTAGCGCATCACCCTTGGGAGATGTTGCCTCCTGGCTGTGGTATTTTGGTACGGCGTCTCACCCACAGATTGCCCCCACCCCCCCACCGCCCTTCCGCCGCCGGCACCTCTACCTCCTCACCATCGCGCCGGATCCTTTGCCGCTTTCACGGCCGCCGCGCCACCCACGCATGTCGCCCGAACCCTCGGCCCTCGGAGATCCTCGATGCATTTATTGCCATCCGCTCCACGTCCTCTGGCGCCAAGGAAGTCCGCTTGGGAGGAAAATCTCTCGGAAGGAGTGTGTGACTGAATACACATTAGACCAAGATGATGACTAGGCCAAATTCAGTTTTAGTTTGATTACATGGGTTCTGTCCTCTTGTGCGATTGGAAATGGATATATTATAAAGGAATAACCAAATTAATGATAGAAGGGCATCTATTTCCTTCATCATCATCATCATCTTCATCTTATTCGTTGTTTACTGATCATAAACAGTACCAGCAGTAACAGTATTATAATGATAATTATTATTAGTTCCGTTTTATTTATTAAGAGCGAAGCTTTTACGTCCGCATGAACTGGCTGCTCTCTTCGGGCGCCGAGAAGAGGGGGACTTGCTCGAGGACAGTGAATTGGGGTCTCCAGTGTCCAGGGGATTGATAAAGCCTTTGTAATAACAGATATCAGTAACCCCCCCACCCCTCCCCTTTGTCCCTTTATCCCCCCCTTCTTGACGCAAGCCCTGTGGCCTCATCGCGTCTGTTTGTCTGACTGAGTGCGGCTGCACTTCCAGCGAGCAAGCGTGTGAACAGGTCTTCACTCGACTTACGCATATTTACAGAGTGCTTACGGCCTAAGATTATACCTCGACTTGAAAGGACCGATTTGTTCAAAGGGAATTGGGCCAAGGTTGAGAGCTCTTTTGCTCGTTTTGTGCGGATAAAACCTTCTTTCAGCCTTGACACGCTTGACTAGAATAAGATCAAGAGCCGTGTCTAAGCAGCAAGCCAAGGCATTCCACTGCGTTTACGTCCACAAACATCCGTCCTCGGGG
>NC_061836.1:34174442-34179442 GCF_019202785.1 Penaeus chinensis
CTGATCCTCCCTCCCTGCTCCTGCTGAGCCGATTCGCCTCGGCCCTCGCGCTGCACTCTTTGTCACCACATCTTCACTATTCTGATATACACGTGGCAAGAAACGTTATCTTTCTCATTTGTGTTTTGCCGGGATCCTAATCTGCATGTTCGCGAGGGACGGCTGCCTTGGCGCCAGGTCGTTCGTAGCCCCGGCCCTCGCTTCTGCCACACCCTGTCACCCTGCCCTCGGTTATACTGACCCACTGCACGGAATTGCAATGCAGGGGTGATATTAACGCAATGGTCGAGTTGTTCCCAAGGAGATCGAACGAAATTCTAGGTTGAGGCTTGAGGGCGTGTACCCAGGTGGTCTTGCTCCAGCTTGGCAGCCGGATCGAAGCGTGGTGTGCATTGTTGACAAGGTTTGTGCGGTAGACAAAGTTTGTTTATTGTATGCATGTATTATATATATAGTTATCCGAATATCTGTTTATATCTCTGTATAGCTATATTCATGGGTACTTGTATACTTGTCTGTTTGTACGTACCGCCATGCGTGCTCGTATTTTTTTTTCAGTTCGTGTTATTAGATATCGCTCGCGGGCTCCTATAGCAGAAGGAGGACATTTATATATATATATTTATATATATATATATATATATATATATATATATATATATATTCCTCTTGGCCTTCCCTTCAACCTGCAGTGGCTGGTATGGATGGGTGTTGTATGGAGAACTTTAATCATGGCAGAGCGTGCGGAGATGTATGTAACTGCTGAGAGAATGGGAAACTTTGTAGTAAATATTTAGTATTTATGGAACTGCCGAATGACCGGAAAAACTATGTAGTAAATATTTGGGATGTATGTAACTACCGAATGTTGAATATGAATGCGAGGAGAAACACGAGCACCTTATCAAGGCAAGGAGGGCATAGGCACGAGAAAGGAAGACAGAGCAGCGCCAGGCGCTTCCTCTTAGGAGAACCTGCTAAGGGGGAGGCTTAGGTAGAGAAAGCACATATGATAACAGGAGTAGACAGTGAGGGGAAGCAGAAGTTAAGTTATGGGGCTGATGAGGCCATTAATGCAACCATGTCTCATTATAACACGCGGCCGCGATGAAAGGCCTGACCTGGTTGCCTACGTCCTCGCAAGGCCTATTTCTTGGGCGAGTCGCAAGGAGAGAATATCATTGGTCCCCTTGCCCCGCGCCTCCAGGCGGGAGGGAGAGCGGAGCCAAGCATCGCCTTCAGCGGGAGGGAGAGCGGAGCCAAGCATCGCCTTCAGCGGGAGGGAGAGCGGAGCCAAGCATCGCCTTCAGCGGGAGGGAGAGCGGAGCCAAGCATCGCCTTCAGCGGGAGGGAGAGCGGAGCCAAGCATCGCCTTCAGCGGGAGGGAGAGCCGAGCCAAGCATCGCCTTCAGCGGGAGGGAGAGCCGAGCCAAGCATCGCCTTCAGCGGGAGGGAGAGCGGAGCCAAGCATCGCCTTCAGCGGGAGGGAGAGCGGAGCCAAGCATCGCCTTCAGCGGGAGGGAGAGCGGAGCCAAGCATCGCCTTCAGCGGGAGGGAGAGCGGAGCCAAGCATCGCCTTCAGCGGGAGGGAGAGCGGAGCCAAGCATCGCCTTCAGCGGGAGGGAGAGCGGAGCCAAGCATCGCCTTCAGCGGGAGGGAGAGCCGAGCCAAGCATCGCCTTCAGCGGGAGGGAGAGCGGAGCCAAGCATCGCCTTCAGCGGGAGGGAGAGCGAAGCCAAGCATCGCCTTCAGCGGAAGGGAGAGCGGAGCCAAGCATCACCTTCAGCGGGAGGGAGAGCGGAGCCAAGCATCGCCTTCAGCGGGAGGGAGAGCGGAGCCAAGCATCGCCTTCAGCGGGAGGGAGAGCGGAGCCAAGCATCGCCTTCAGCGGGAGGGAGAGCGGAGCCAAGCATCGCCTTCAGCGGGAGGGAGAGCGGAGCCAAGCATCGCCTTCAGCGGGAGGGAGAGCGGAGCCAAGCATCGCCTTCAGCGGGAGGGAGAGCGGAGCCAAGCATCGCCTTCAGCGGGAGGGAGAGCGGAGCCAAGCATCGCCTTCAGCGGGAGGGAGAGCGGAGCCAAGCATCGCCTTCAGCGGGAGGGAGAGCGGAGCCAAGCATCGCCTTCAGCGGGAGGGAGAGCGGAGCCAAGCATCGCCTTCAGCGGGAGGGAGAGCGGAGCCAAGCATCGCCTTCAGCGGGAGGGAGAGCGGAGCCAAGCATCGCCTTCAGCGGGAGGGAGAGCGGAGCCAAGCATCGCCTTCAGCGGGAGGGAGAGCGGAGCCAAGCATCGCCTTCAGCGGGAGGGAGAGCGGAGCCAAGCATCGCCTTCAGCGGGAGGGAGAGCGGAGCCAAGCATCGCCTTCAGCGGGAGGGAGAGCGGAGCCAAGCATCGCCTTCAGCGGGAGGGAGAGCGGAGCCAAGCATCGCCTTCAGCGGGAGGGAGAGCGGAGCCAAGCATCGCCTTCAGCGGGAGGGAGAGCGGAGCCAAGCATCGCCTTCAGCGGGAGGGAGAGCGGAGCCAAGCATCGCCTTCAGCGGGAGGGAGAGCGGAGCCAAGCATCGCCTTCAGCGGGAGGGAGAGCGGAGCCAAGCATCGCCTTCAGCGGGAGCAGAGCTTACCTTTGCCGAGGATGAGAGTGCGATGAGAGGTGGGAGAGGGCGAAGTAGAGGCGGAGGGACAGGAGGTGGAGGTGGAGGAGGAATACGAGGAGGAGATGGAGGAAGAGGAATACGAGGAGGAGATGGAGGAAGAGGAATACGAGGAGGAGATGGAGGAAGAGGAATACGAGGAGGAGATGGAGGAAGAGGAATACGAGGAGGAGATGGAGGAAGAGGAATACGAGGAGGAGATGGAGGAAGAGGAATACGAGGAGGAGATGGAGGAAGAGGAATACGAGGAGGAGATGGAGGAAGAGGAATACGAGGAGGAGATGGAGGAAGAGGAATACGAGGAGGAGATGGAGGAAGAGGAATACGAGGAGGAGATGGAGGAAGAGGAATACGAGGAGGAGATGGAGGAAGAGGAATACGAGGAGGAGATGGAGGAAGAGGAATACGAGGAGGAGATGGAGGAAGAGGAATACGAGGAGGAGATGGAGGAAGAGGAATACGAGGAGGAGATGGAGGAAGAGGAATACGAGGAGGAGATGGAGGAAGAGGAATACGAGGAGGAGATGGAGGAAGAGGAATACGAGGAGGAGATGGAGGAAGAGGAATACGAGGAGGAGATGGAGGAAGAGGAATACGAGGAGGAGATGGAGGAAGAGGAATACGAGGAGGAGATGGAGGAAGAGGAATACGAGGAGGAGATGGAGGAAGAGGAATACGAGGAGGAGATGGAGGAAGAGGAATACGAGGAGGAGATGGAGGAAGAGGAATACGAGGAGGAGATGGAGGAAGAGGAATACGAGGAGGAGATGGAGCGGAACGAGAACGAGGACGGGACCGGGAAGGGAATTGGAATGACAGTTCGATGCGTCTTGCTATTGGTCACTTCCGTGTTCTCTCTTTCTCCCTCTTCCTCCCCCCTACTCTCATTATTTTCTCACTTTTATCTTGACGTCTTGTATATCTTTCCTCTGGTTCCGCCGTTCTTTTTGCGCGCTCTTTCTCCCCCCCCCCCCCCACCCCGCATTCTCTTCACACATCCATGCTCCAGTTCGCCCCACTCTTCCCCTCTCTTCGTCCCCTTTCCACAAACACTCGTCCTCGCCCCAGTCTCCCTTACTCCCCACTTCTTGCTACTCCTTTCCCTTCCTCTTCTTCCTGCTTCTTCCTTCTACCTTTTAACTCTTTCTCTCTTCTCCTGTCCTCTCTCCTTTTCGCCATCTTATCCTGTGCCTCTCCCTCTCCTCCCTTCCCTTCCTCTTCTGTCCTTTCCTATCTTCCTCTCCTACCCTCCCTTCCTCTTCTGTCCTTTCCTATCTTCCTCTCCTACCCTCCTCCTTTCCCTCTCCCTCTATTCCCTTTCTTTCCTCTCTTACCCCCTCCCTCTCCATTCTTCCTCCTCTCCATTCCTCCCCTCTCTCTCCTCCCCTCTCTCTCCTCCCCTCTCTCTCTCCTCCCCTCTCTCTCTCCTCCCCTCTCTCTCTCCTCCCCTCTCTCTCTCCTCCCCTCTCTCTCTCCTCCCCTCTCTCTCTCCTCCCCTCTCTCTCTCCTCCCCTCTCTCTCTCCTCCCCTCTCTCTCTCCTCCCCTCTCTCTCTCCTCCCCTCTCTCTCTCCTCCCCTCTCTCTCTCCTCCCTCTCTCTCTCCCTCTCTCTCCCCCCCTCTCTCTCTCCTCCCCTCTCTCTCTCCTCCCCTCTCTCTCTCCTCCCCTCTCTCTCTCCTCCCCTCTCTCTCTCCTCCCCTCTCTCTCTCCTCCCCTCTCTCTCTCCTCCCCTCTCTCTCTCCTCCCCTCTCTCTCTCCTCCCCTCTCTCTCTCCTCCCCTCTCTCTCTCCTCCCCTCTCTCTCTCCTCCCCTCTCTCTCTCCTCCCCTCTCTCTCTCCTCCCCTCTCTCTCTCCTCCCCTCTCTCTCTCCTCCCCTCTCTCTCTCCTCCCCTCTCTCTCTCCTCCCCTCTCTCTCTCCTCCCCTCTCTCTCTCCTCCCCTCTCTCTCTCCTCCCCTCTCTCTCCTCCCCTCTCTCCGTCGCCCCCCCTCCCTCCACCGCCATGCTTGGGCGCGCAATCCCCTCCAAGTGTGAAAAAATCGAATCGTTTGTTGATGAAATCTCGCCCTTGCATCCGTGTGCGGTGTCTCCTCTTTTGCCCGTTTCCCCTCTTTGTTTCCTGATCTCTTCTTCACTGTGCGTCTCTTCGCTCTCTCTCATCCCTTTTCTATTTTTGTTCTCCCACATCACAAATCTCTACGTCAGCTTCTCCACCCAAATTTATCCACGCTAACCAACTCCAGCCAAATTCATCATCGCCAGTTCATCAGCCCAGATTGGTCTTTGCCAGCTGGTCAACCTTTCCCCTAAACAGCGTGTCTGTCCTCTATTTCTTGTTTCACTTTGTTTCTGCCT
>NC_061836.1:34181942-34184442 GCF_019202785.1 Penaeus chinensis
TATTTAATATTCGTTCTTTAATTCTCCGAGCGCCTGCATGTAGCGCGTCGTGTCTCGTGTCCACCGCCCTTGCCATCTCGCAGACGGGGCGCCGCCTTTGGCCTCTCCGACCGGTCTCGACACAAGGCATGAAGGCCGTCGGCGCTCTCGTAGGTCCTTTTCCTTGTTCGTTCGCAGGAAGACACACGGCCTCGTAGCCAGGGGCCTGTGCGCCACCGTGAGGCGGGAGTAAATAGGTGTGTTCGAGGGATTACGCAGCAGCCCTTTTCGACGGCCGGGACGGCGGGGGAGCCTCCTGCGCAGGAAGAGTCGGAACGAGCGAGGGATTCTGTTGCTGGCTGGCGCCGCGACACAGACGCACGCGGAACAGACACACAAATAAACAATTACGACAGAGACAAAGACACATAGACAGGGAGGAAGATGTAGGGAGAGTTGCACCGCTGGTCCGAAGGAGGTGTAGGCGGGCTGTTGCTGTCAGGAGGACGTGAGTTATCCGTGTAGCTTCCTGCGAGAGCGGCTTGCTGCCAGCGCTGCCGCTGGGAAGTGGAGGTGAGCTCCCAGGGTTGAGAGGGGCTATCTGAAGGGGTGCCCTCGGGGATTTACTTTCCCTGAAGGGGCTCGTGGCGACTGGGGGAAGAAAATGTTAAATGCGAGGTCGATATGACACGAGAGGAGAGAAATTCTGCCTGCTGCGGAGCCTCGTTTTTAGGCAGAAAAGGAATTTTCGTACTTGTGTTATTCTCTGTTTTGCTTACTCCTGCTGAATTGGTTTCCAGGATCTTTCACCTTTTGATGTATGAATGGCAGTGCATAATGTAGTCCGCTTGCCTATGGGCAGGCGTTGTAGGGCGGAGATACTTAGGGCATGTGTCGAGTGTGCGCTGTGCCCGGCTTATCCCGCGATAAGGCGCGTCGCCCCAGTCGTGGCGGCGCCGCTGCAGCCGCGAAGGCACCTCGCCCTCCCCGTGCATCTGTGGCTCGGAGGGGGGGGGGGTCGTAGGAAAGGGCGGGGTCGTTGTCAAAGCTTGGTGGTGTGTATGCACGCGCCCTCCTCCTGCTTCGAGTGCAGGGATGAGCGAGATTCCCCGAGAGCGCGGCCTGAAGCCCTGGGCTGAGCGGCGAGAGACGCCGTGGCTGTCGCAGGGAACAAAAAGCGAGCGGGTCTACTCCAGCCTGCATGAGTAGCGCGAGCCAACACTAGTCTCTCGTGCCAGCGGCGAGCAAAAACCTGGCTGCCGGTGCCAAGGTAGAGGACGCAAGGTATTCTGAAGTCAGGAGACTCCCTTGGGCGCCTCGGCCCAGATGTGTATCACCTGTGCCACGCCACGCCCTCCTTAATCCCTGCCTCGTGCTGCTCACCCGATCTCGGTGGCCGCAGTCAGCTGCGCTTGCTTGCGACGCATTCCTGTCGGTGCGCCCCGGCCATTTTGCGGTTGGCACGGGTCTGCCCTCCCCCTCCCCTCCCCTCACAGCCCATCCTTCCCTTTTGAAGCGACTTATCGGCGCTTGTTGGGTTCCGTGTGGGCGCTGGCGGTGGCGCTGCCGACCACCCTGGCGCGGCGTCCGGGCCGAGCCTCCCCGGCGGGTAATGAACGAGCGACAACCTGCGGCTCCCGAGGACTTGTCTCGAGCGCCGGGACTGGCAGCCTCGCGGGCGGGTGGCGCGCCGCCTCTCTCGCTCCACTGATATTTTTTCCCTCTCGCTCTTTCTCTGTCAGCCCGCTTGGCTGTCTGTCCGTCCGGCTTTCTAAGTTTCTGTCTGTTATTTTCTCTTTGTCTGCCTCTCTGTTTGTCTCTGCCTCTGTATTTGTCTCACCCCCCCCCCTCTCCCTCCCTCCTCTCTCCATCCCCCACTTCCCAGCCCACGGTTCTTTTTTTGCACCGCAGTAAAGTTGTCAAGTCAAAGAAATCTCTTGGTCTTCTCCCACCTCTTCCTTTTACTTTCTCCCTCCATCCTTTTTCTTTTTATTCTCCTCCCCTCTTCCCCTCCCTCCCCTCCCCTCCCCTCCCCTCCCCTCCCCTTCCGGACGCTCGCTTTCATCCCTGCTGCTTCATTTTTTCCTTGTCTCCACTCTATCTTTGGCACAGCCTCCGTCAAGCGGACGAGGCAAGAATATAGTGTAAGACCCCCCCCCCCCCCACACACACACACTACTCTTGGCGTTGAGTGGTTCGGCGTCTCCGGTACAAGGAGCTCCTCTGACCTTATCCCTGGTATCGACTTCTTTATCAGGGCTTCGAACATTACTGCGGTAATGTAATGGCCCCGAAATCCATCCCCGAATTCTAGCCGTGGGCGAGGCTTCTGCTTCTGTTGGGTATTCGAGGGCATGCTTGGTTGGTGTTCTGAAGACCTCTTTTTTGAAGACTTCATTTTCGGGAGCGCGGGAGCAGTGTGATAAACGGGGATGTCATTATAAGAGCGGAAGTGCTAGAGCGCGAAGGCTGTTATGAACATGGCCATTAGGAGAGAGAGCAGGTAGCTATAAGCCTAAAA
>NC_061836.1:34196942-34201942 GCF_019202785.1 Penaeus chinensis
TCCTGCCCTTCTCGCGCTCGGAATGCCTCGGCAAATGCCTATTCGGATTAGTAAACTGTTTGCGTGGGAGCCTTTGTCGTGCATGGTGATTCAGGCCTTTTGTCTGCATCTGGACGGCTAGGGCACTCAAGGTAGGAGTAGGAGTAGGAGTAGGAGTAGGAGTAGGAGTAGGAGTAGGAGTAGGAGTAGGAGTAGGAGTAGGAGTAGGAGTAGGAGTAGGAGTAGGAGTAGGAGTAGGAGTAGGAGTAGTTCCTCCTCAGCGCCCAGCTTGAATGTTGTCCACCCCTGCTAATACCTTTCTTAAACTGATGTCAAATCACACTCTTCCTCTCCCTCACCCTCACCCTTCCCCCCCCTCTCACTCACCCTTCCCCCCTCTCTCTCACCCTTCCCCCTCTCCCTCACCCTCCCCCCCTCTCCCTCACCCTCCCCCCCCTCTCCCTCACCCTCCCCCCTCTCCCTCACCCTCCCCCCTCTCCCTCCCCCTCCCCCCTCTCCCTCCCCCTCACCCTCTCCCTCACCCTCCCCCCTCTCCCTCCCCCTCTCCCTCCCCCTCCCTCTCCCTCCCCCTCCCTCTCCCTCTCCCTCTCCCTCTCCCTCTCCCCCCTCTCCCTCTCCCCCCCTCTCCCTCTCCCCCCTCTCCCTCTCCCTCGCCCTCGCCCTCCCCCTCGCCCTCCCCCTCGCCTCTTCTCTCCCGCCCAGCCTAAAGGCATCCGCCGATTTTCGCCCTCGTTCCGGGCCTCCTTCCGGAGCTTACTCGGCGGCGGTATCGAGAAGCCCTACTTCTTTGTCTCCTTTCATTGAGCGGGAGCGAGACGGACCGTTTGCGGGCTGCGCTGCGATGTTCATGTGGAGGCAACTGCACGAGAAGGTCCCCGGCGAGTCCTTCCGGGCCCGGGGATATTCAGCCGAATTGGTCATATTTCTTTCCGTCGCGAGAGCCGAGCGGCCCTTGTCTTTGCGCGTTCGAGGGCTCTGGACGCTGGATCTTCCCTTTTGTCTCGTTTTACATCGTAAAAGGCGTGGACGGAGGTCGATTTTCTAGTGTTTGTTTTTTGAAGAGGGGGAGGCAGGGGGATGGACCGCCGTAGGCCTACGCCCGTCTTGATCACGCAACTTGCTCGTGCGCGGTTGGCGCGGGGTGTGCGGGGACGAGGGAATAGGTCAGACGAGGTGACTGGCTCTTTGCTCCTCGTCTTCCTGACCTTCTCTCCCTCTCCCCCTCTCTCCCTGTATCTCCCTGTATTTTCCACGCCTTCTTCCCCTGCAGTTCTTTTTTCATTGATAAAAGCTTTTTTTTCTAAACCTTTCAATACCCGAGGAGGATTCCAGTGAAACGGAAAAAGTATTGAGTGCAAGTGGTCGCGCTTTGGTGGTCGTGGCCGGAGTGGAATGCCGTGGGTACGTGGGCATACGGCGCCCAGTTGGTGTCGGGCTCTGGTCTTTGCGACGTGCCCCTGATCGATGGGCTTTGCGGGCCACGTGTGGTTGTCTTCTCGAGCAAAAGCACACATTATCCCTTGAAAAATATAATGACTTACTGTGCCCCGGATTTTTCGTAGCCGGTTTTCATGTTTATAATAAGATGTTTATCTCTCCCTACCTCCCCCTCTCCCTACTTCCCCCTCTCCCTACTTCCCTCTCTCCCTCTCTCCCTCTCTCCCTCTCTCCCTCTCTCCCTCTCTCCCTCTCTCCTCTCCCTCTCCTCCCTCTCTCCCTCTCCTCCCTCTCTCCCTCTCTCCCTCTCTCCCTCTCTCCCTCTCTCCCTCTCTCCCTCTCTCCCTCTCTCCCTCTCTCCCTCTCTCCCTCTCTCCCTCTCTCCCTCTCTCCCTCTCTCCCTCTCTCCCTCTCTCCCTCTCTCCCTCCTCTCTCCCTCTCTCTCCCTCTCTCTCCCTCTCTCCCTCCCTCCCTCCCTCCCTCCCTCCCTCCCTCCCTCCCTGTCTCCCTCCCTCTTTCTATCCCTCTCCCTCTTTCTATCTATCTCTCTTCTATCTATCTCCTATCTCTCTATCTCTCTATCTATCTCCTATCTCTCTTCTCTCTCTATCTCCTATCTCTCTATCTATCTCTCTCTCTCTCTATCTCTCTCTCTCTCTCCTCTCTTCGCTCTCTCTCTCTCTCTCTCTCTCTATCTCTCATCTCTCCTCTCTCTCTCTCTCTCTCTCTCTCTCATCTTCCTCTCTATCTCTCTCTCTCTATCTCTCTCTATCTATCTCTCTCTATCTATCTCTCTCTATCTTCTCTCTCTATCTCTCTCTCTATCTATCTCTCATCTCTCTCTCTCTCTCTCTCTCTATCTCTCTCTCTCTATCTCTCTCTCTCTTATCTCTCTCTCTCTATCTCTCTCTATCTCTCTCTATCTCTATCTCTATCTCTCTCTCTCTATCTCTATCTCTATCTATCTCTATCTCTATCTCTATCTCTATCTCTATCTCTCTCTCTCTCTCTCTCTCTCTCATCTCTTCTCTCTCTCTCTCTCTCTCTCTCTCTCTCTCTCTCTCTCTCTCTATCTCTCTCTCTCTATCTCTCTCTCTCTCTCTCTCTCTCTCTCTCTCTCTCTCTCTCTCTCTCTCTCTCTCTCTCAAAGAGCTGCGCAAAAGTAAGGAGAGGACAGAAGCAAGGGGGCCGGGGGTGGGGGGTGACGAGGAGGCCCTCCTGTTGACTCGCGACGTCTGCTTTCGGAAGGGAAGCTCCGTTTCGCCGTGAGAGGAACTCATTCGAACATTTCGTGCGTGGAAAATGAATGGTAAGTTAGTAGGCCTACAGAAAATGGACGTTAAGTGCCCCCTTCCACCCACTCCTCTGGAGAAGCAACAGAAGCTGACGTCTTGGCAAAGTAGTATAAACCTTGTCGGTGGGTACGAGGGGCAGGGAGCTTAGGGGGTCCTCCCTGGGGAGGTCACAGCTTGGATGATGCCCGTGGTAGGAGGCTCGTGAGGCATTTCCTCTGCTTGCGCTCGCCCATGTGGCGCCATGGCGTTGCGTGATTTTTGCGAATGTGCTGGTCGGCCGCGTCCTTGTGCTGTAATGGCGGAAGGAGGATCGTTGCAAGATTGCAATGAAGGCCTCGTTGTCTTCGTAGAGCTGGCCAGCTGGACTCCCTCTGACAGAAGCTGCATGTTGTGTTTTCCTGTCTGCTGTGGCGGAGCTGCAATTCGGCTGAGCACTGCTGGCGGTGCCGTCAGAGCGGTGGCGGGCAGCTGATCATGACGTGGCCGGGGCTGTGGACACTGCACGTCGGAACTGCCACACCGGTCCCTCTATTTCACGCTGCCTTTTATTGTCGCTTTTCACGCTCGCCATTTTCCCTCTCGCCACGAAGGGCTCAGAGTCAGTTGAGGCCTTTGCAGTCAGGTGGCGCAGGTGAGCGGCGGACGAGCGCGCAGCTGGTGCGAGTTGGTTGCAGGTGGAGCTTGACTTCGGCGGGTGGGCGC
This sequence comes from Penaeus chinensis, assembly GCF_019202785.1. Classification (NCBI taxonomy): domain Eukaryota; kingdom Metazoa; phylum Arthropoda; class Malacostraca; order Decapoda; family Penaeidae; genus Penaeus; species Penaeus chinensis. The sequence continues at coordinate 34,200,377 of NC_061836.1, forward strand.
TGCAGAAGCGAGACTTTTATGGAAATCGTCAGTTCCTCGGCGGTGTTAACGTGATCCCCCTCCCTCTTTGGCCGTTGAATAATGACGACGCCGTCTTTTGTCTTGCGGCGGCGGAGGACGGCCCTGCGTCCGCTGCCTGGGCGTCTGCGCGAGGATTTGTGTGATCAAGCTCTGTAAAGGATGAGCGCGGCAGACGCAGGACGCCGAGCGAGATCCAGTTCCCTTGCGGCAGGAGAGAACATTCAGGCAAATAGGGATGAAGGGCGGGTGCGGGGGGGGGGGGGGGGGGGGGGCTTAGTGGGCAGTGTCCGCCTCGTCACCCGTGCCATGAGGGGTGACAACAGGGGTGATTTGATGGCATTTCCAAGGGCACGTACGCGTGTACATGTATGTGCACATGCGCGCTTAAAGATAGATGCGGCGATGCGGGCTGAGGCATGCGCTTCCTCTCCTCGGTCGACCATCCGAGGCAGTCCCGCGGGCCTCCGGTGTGTTCGCACAAACAGCCGATGCTGTATGCAAGCCTCATGAAGCTTAATTGTCAGGTGCCGTATTGCCCCCCCCCCCTCCCCGCTCCTCCTTTCCCTCTTTCCATCCCTCTCGCGCGTCTCTTCTCCAGTGTTTATCCAATTCTCCCGTTATCTCCGATCTCCCCATTGCACCCCCCCCTCCTTGCGCCCCCATGCGCCCTCCCTTCCCCCGGACAACCCCCTATCCTTCTCCAATTCCTTTTCATTCCTCTTTCGCAATCGTCCCTCGTTTTCGCTTGCACTTTCCTCTCCACCTCACCTCTTTAGTAATTATCTTCTCGTCCTTTACTCCTTTTCCATTTACTCCTTTCTCTACCCCCCCCCCCTTTACTCTCTCCCTCTCTCCCTCTCCCTCTCCCTCTCCCTCTCCCTCTACCTCTACCTCTCCCTCTCCCTCTCCCTCTACCTCTACCTCTACCTCTACCTCTACCTCTACCTCTACCTCTACCTCTACCTCTACCTCTACCTCCCTCCCTCCCTCCCTCCCTCCCTCCCTCCCTCCCTCTCTCCCTCTCTCTCTCTCTCTCTCTCTCTCTCTCTCTCTCTCTCTCTCTCTCATCTCTCTCTCTCTCTCTCTCTCTCTCTCTCTCTCTCTCTCTCTCTCTCTCTCTTGTCTCCTCTCTCTCTCTCTTGTGTCTCCCCTTCCCTCAAGTGGGAACATGCATTCTGTGTATTGTGACAGACGGCCCCAGTCTGTGGCCACCAGTTTAGGTTGTTTATGGTTGGAAAAAGTGCCTTTGGCCAGCTTTGCTTCCAGGCCATCGAACTCAAGCGATCATGACGTAAATAGGAGAGAATGTGAATAGTACCGGGAAAGGGGAAGAGATGGAGACGGAGAAAGGACGAATGAGAAGAAGGCTTGAATGCGCGCACCTCTCACGCTAACTCCTTTTCTCGACCTGGCATTGTGAACTCAGGCGCAGGATTTGTCGTGTGCGCCTCGTTCATGTTGGCAAGGGCGTCGGCGGCAGGTGGGTCGGGATATGTTATAAGGCAAGGCAGGTGAGCGAAGGCAGATGTGCCAGCCGCGCTCGGG
>NC_061836.1:34206942-34241942 GCF_019202785.1 Penaeus chinensis
TCATTTTTACTACTTTTCTGCCCCTCCCCCCGCAACGCAAGTCTGTGGCGGTGGGGTAGGCCAGATACCGCGGTGGTGAGAGGTGTTGGCGCAGCTTTTCAACTCGTGTTCTTGCCTTTTTTCTCCTTTTTTTTTTTTTTCTTGATCTTTGTTCTGTCGTATCTGTGCCCTTTTCTTTCTGAAACTCCCGTCTGTCTTCTCGTCGTCCGCTTCCCGCCCCGTGTTCGCCTCGTCGTGCGCCCACCTTTCTGTCCAAGTCCACCCGTCTGCGGCAGGAACTGCAGCTCCTCCTCGCCAAGGTCTGCTCCGCCGCTCTCTTCGTTTAACACTCGTGTGATCTTCATCTGCTCGAGATGCTCGTCTTGTTCTTCCTTCTCCCCCCTCTCTCCTGGTTACCATATCCTCCGCCTTGCCTCAATTCTTTCACCCTTTGAAAACATTGGATTTATTTTGCGTCCCTGTGTCGATTTCGTGATTTGTGTGTTGACTCTATTTTCCGTTTTATTCTTTCCTGTGCTATCTCTGCCAGTATCTCTGTCAATGTCTCTATCACTGGCTGTATTCGGTCTCTATCTCCCCTATCTCATCTCCTCTCCTCCCTCCCCCCTTCCTTCCCTCCCCCCTTCCTTCTTTCCCTCCCTCCCTCCCTCCCTCCCTCCCTCCCTCCCTCCCTCCCTCCCTCCCTCCCTCCCTCCCCCCCCCTTTCTTTTTCCCCATCCCCATCCCCAACCCCATCCCACGCCTTTTGTACGTGTGTATGTACGTGTCGCGACTGTGTGCGATTGTGTGTGTAAAGGTTTATCCTTTATAAAAATCAAATGTCAATTTCGTTTGGAGAAATTTGTCGCTGGAACGCGCTTTCCCGATTTTTCCTCGGAAGCTGTCTTCGCTCTTTTCCAACGGTCGCTTGCAACGGCTCTTTCTAGGTTAGTCTTACGGAATTAAAATATCATTACGTCGTGTTTGGACAACAGCGAGGCATACGAACTCTTGCCTCGGGGTCAGGGGAGGGGTAGGGGTCGTGGGCGGGAGGGGCGGTGTGCCGGTTAATGGCGGGATCTCCGGACTTGCATGAGAGTATCCTACGCCCTCGTTGGGCTTAGTCGCGAGGGATTAGAGGCGCGAGTGATAGGAAACGTGATTGGCGAGAGAGGACTGGATTGGCCGGAGCGCTGCAGGAGCGCGGATCGGACTGGAGGCGGCGACGCTCCTTTACCCGAGCGGCGGCGAAGGCAAGGCGGGCAAGTCCAAGCGTCGTACGGTTTTGCATTTTTTAAGGGTCTTTAATGCCACTCACTTAGTTCCATTGTTTTTCGCTGATATCTTGCAAGTTTTTATTTTGGTTGCCATGACCTTAGTGGCCCTCAAATTCTCTTGGAAATTAAATCATGCGGAAGAGGGAAAATACAGCACAAAATTTCCGCGATTTCCCCCTTTCCATGGGGAGAAAGCTCCCCTCTGACGTGTCACTCTCCCCTGGCTATCCGTCTCCTGCCCCGCCCGGGCAGACGTCACCTGCCGAAGGGGGCTTGCCCCTCGCGCTGCCCTCCCTCACTTGCGCAACCCGGCGTGGCGCGGTGTCCCCTGGGACTGAGGGCTGACTCGACCTGATTAGGAAAGCAAGCGCTGAGAGAACCATATAATGGGGACGTATTGATCCTATTGATTCGTGATTTCTATCGCCGGGCTAGTGAATGAATCCCAAATATGAGGTTCATCGGGATGAAGTTCGGGTTACGCTTTTATGTGAAAACGCTCGAAGGCATCGCCAGCACAGGGGTTTATGCAGCCGGAGCCTCGGCGCTTCCGCCGTGCGTGTGGAAGCCTCCGGGATGCCGGACCCTCCTCCTCGGCCTTCTGGTCTTCCCATCGTCCTCCTCCCTCCCTCCTCGTCCTCCTACCTCCTACTCGTCCTCGTCCTCCTACCTCCTGCTCGTCCTCGTCCTCCTACCTCCTGCTCGTCCTCGTCCTCCTACCTCCTGCTCGTCCTCGTCCTCCTACCTCCTGCTCGTCCTCGTCCTCCCTCCTACTCGTCCTCGTCGTCCTCCCTCCTCCTCGTCCTCGTCCTCCTCCTCCCTCTTTCTCGTCCTCGTCCTCGTCCTCCTTTTCCCTCTTCCTTTTCCTCTTCCTCCTTTTCCCTCTTCCTCCTTTTCCGCTTCCTCCTTTTCCCTCCTCCTCTTCCCCCTTTTCCCTCCTCCTCTTCCCCCTTTTCCCTCCTCCTCTTCCCCCTTTTCCCTCCTCCTCTTCCCCCTTTTCCCTCCTCCTCTTCCCCCTTTTCCCTCCTCCTCTTCCCCCTTTTCCCTCCTCCTCTTCCCCCTTTTCCCTCCTCCTCTTCCCCCTTTTCCCTCCTCCTCTTCCCCCTTTTCCCTCCTTCCTGTTCTCCCTTTTCCCTCCTTCCTGTTCTCCCTTTTCCCTCCTTCCTGTTCTCCCTTTTCCCTCCTTCCTGTTCTCCCTTGTCCTCCAGCCCCTCCTCCTCCTCCTCCTCCTCCTCCTCCTCCTCCTCCTCCTCCTCCTCCTCCTCCTCCTCCTCCTCCTCCTCCTCCTCCTCCTCCCCTCCCCCCCACCTCCCATCCCAAATGGCTGTGGTGATGAATGAGCGAGGGGGGGGGGGGTGAATCACGCCGCGGGATAGTCGTGATTACGTGGCCGCCGCCCTCCGCCGCCAACTCCTTTGCTGGACCTTTTGTTTTGGCGACATCTGTTGGCGGGCGGAGTGCGGTGTGGCTGGCAGAATATAACAACGCCAATGAGAAAATACAAGAGAAAACATTTAAAACGATGGGTGAGGGGAAAATAATGTGGATATACGGTTAATCAAGGTGTCAAAGAACAGGACGAAGGGGATAATGTAGGGAAGATTACATATGAAACAGTTGATTAAAGTGAACAATATTGGAAGAAATTGTCAAAAGGGAAGGGGAGAAAGGAAATGTGCACATGCCCTGCCGAGAAACAAGGGGCGGCAGGGTTACGGACCCTGCTCGCCTGGCCTAGAGGGAATCACGATTTAGAATGAATATTGATCAGGTTCTGGTACCCTCGCACGAGATCGCAGGGAGGGGCTGGTCAAGACCGTAGAACTGGCAGCTATCGGAGCTGAAGGCAGCTGGACTGTTGAGGGGAAGGAATGGGCCTGTGAGACAGAGAAGAGTGAGAATGGGAGATCGGGTACGACGGGATAAGGTGGGAGAGGGGCAGGGAGGCACTGAGGAATAAGGAGGTTGTTTGAACTGCCGATCGTTTGAGAACAGAGGCCTGTTTTGAAGGGTCCAACTGAGGGTTGGCTGTCCTTGCATTTTGCAGACGGTCTTAGTCTTGCTTTGTTGCGCTTTCAGCACAGTGGCGCGGTTATGGGCGTGAACAGTATGGGGCCGTAAGTCGTAAGTGGTATGGCTGTAGCAATACAGCTCGCGCTTGTTGGCGTTGCACAGTCGTAAGTGTGAGAGCGGCGACGCGACAGTGATCGCCATTGTAGTGGAAACGGGAAGGCTTCTCCACTGGCATGTTAATGTTCTTTGAGGGTGTGCTTTTATCATTATTACTACTGTAGTTATTTTTTTCAGAATTAATATAAAAGGTATATACATGCTATGCAGTAAAGTGCCGGATCCTCCATCTCCATGTAACGATGCTCCCCACTCAATATGCATTGCTCCCATACTGCGTATCTCCTCGTGAATATTAAAGTTCGACCGGGCTCTGTACTTCCTCTTAACCCCCCCCCCCCTCCCTCTGTCTTGATTCGGTTCTTGAGGGGAGGGGGGGGGGGGGCGGAGGTAGAGACACATCGGCAATAATGCCGGATCCGCCTCTTGTATTACTCGGGCCTTTGCATCGCTCTGCATCGGCAGGACTCCAGATAATCCCTTATAAAACGTTGCGTCCTGCTTCCGGGGCAGTGGGATTGGGGCGCCGGAAGCCCTGCCTGGCGAGGCAGACGCGAGGAGCCTTTGAATAGAGACTTTCGGCCGAAAAATGGAACTCGTCGAAGATTTGCTTCTTCTGCCGCTCCGCTTCGCAGAGACATTTCAGTGTCATTTTTATTGGCATCAGGTATTTCGGGCCTTTTCTTCAATCGTCGATCCGTCTTCCTCGGCCTCGTCCAAGGTCCAACGAGGGAGTGAGCGGATCCCACTCCCAGACCTTAGTCTCGTCCATACAGGATACCTCGATGAAGCGGCTCACTTTTCGATCCTGCAGGTCTTGGAAGTCTCTGCGGGGTCATTTAAAGGAGCATGAGGGTGCGGATGAAAACCTAATGACAAAGACTTTCCCAAGTTTCTTGTCTCTGGATTTTTCTGGCCATCTCGGAACTTCGGAGCTCAACGTCGGTGCGTTTGATAATGAAAGATATATATAGATGATATGGAAGTCGAACTATAGATTTGCACGCCGAGGAAATATAGCCCCGTGTGCAGAGAGGGGCTTGCGACCCGTGTGGATATGTTTGGTGAGAAGTTGGGTCGTTAGGAAACACTTTTTTTTTTCTTTGGGACTTGTGGCTTGCGAAAGCTTTTGCTGTGGCCAAGTCTCTTCGGCTGGGCGAGATTCGTCACGTTCCAGTGGGTTACCTTAGGGATGAAGAAGTGGTGGTTTGCTGATTGCTTGTTTGCTTCCCATGGATATGTCAGCCCTTTTGTGCCTTTCGCTGCTTCTGCCTGCGCTTCTCTTAGCGTAAGACTGTGTACGCTGAACTGAGAGCTTGTATGCCCGAAGATATATGGGAATGAGACCTCAGGAAGAAGTGTTTGTTTGCGCTCGCTCTCATGAATTATCGTCTCGAGGAATGGCCGCCTGGGTTTGTTTTTGCTGCCGTCAATGAATGATGAAGACGCCCTTAACGAGTGGAAGGTTCGAGGAAAGATAGGGATACGGTCTAAGTGAAGGCAAGAAGTGGCAAGAAAGGGAGAAAGAATTCCACACACAAATGAAAGCTTACGAACAATATTAGTATCTTTATAAATGCGACTTGTGTATCACACCTTCTGCCTGTAGTATTGCTAATATCAGCATTGTTATTGTGGGGCGATATCATATGGCTGTGGATGATTCGAGAGGTGTAATCTGAGCGGTACATGGGATGAGGCGGAGCCGGAGGGGAGAGCTAGGGTGTGGAGCGTGCGGCAGTAAGGGTGAAAGAGGGTGAGTGGCAGTGGCGTCGCACATGCTGCTTCATGGGGAACGCAATCACATGAAGGTATCGACCCGTCGCAGGGGAAGGGGAGCGTTTGTGTGAGGGGGAGGGGCAGGGGCAGTGGAAGCTCTAATTCAGTTTCACTTTTTTTCTTTATTTTTGTGGGTCGCGAAGACGAAGCAGATGATAGCGACAGCGCGCTTTTTAAAACTGGCGGTGGTTTATAATTCTCCATTTGTTTAATTGTCCACCGTGTCAAAATGTAATCAGCGCTCTCAGCTGGAGCGGAGGCGGAGGCCTCTGTACGTGTGTGTGCTTGTGTGTCCGTCTGTCTGTCTGACTGCTTGTTTGTACGCGTGTATGCCTGTGCGTGAATAAGTCAGAAGGTTGGAGAGAGAAAGAAAGAGTGGAATGGGGTGGAGGGGAAGAGTTTTTATGCGTCTAGTATAATGGAGTGACCTGTAACACATGTGACGTTGCGTGATCCCCGAATGCTCAGCTGCGACGCTTCCTTTTATTTGGCTGGAGTTTAATTGCAGTGAGCTGTCGGTAGCAGTTCGTCTTAGTAGGAAGGCGTAACAGCGCGAGGAACTGACGTCATGCTGGCGGCAGTGATGAGGGAGGAGGTGGAGGGATGAGAGCGCGAAAGGAAGAGCGGCAGCAGCAGCTTCGAAATGGAATTCCTGAATTACTGCTCAGCGGAAGCGGCGTGAAAAGGGCAAGACGAAGTGATGAGAGCGACGGGTCGAGGAGACAGCGAGTACGTTGGGGCGGAGGGCAGCAGCAGCAGCAGCTGGGAGATTAATTCAATTCGATTGCCTGTGTGATTAGTCGGTTTGTTGATGGGTGACCAGAGGGGAACCGTCGGGAGCAGGTGAGGGCCGGTGCAGGAGTCCCTTGTGGCAAGAGGAATTATCGGAGAGCCTTGCAAGTCGCTAAAATTTGGTGCCTGTGAATCCTACAGCAGGCTGGGAATCGGCATGACGGCGGTGCAGGGAACCTGTTTGGATTTCTTTTGCGACTGTGCGATCTGTTGTCCCGGGCGTGCGGTCCACTGCGGCAGGTGAAGCGGCCATTGTTTCTGCAAAAGTCTTCCAATTGGACGAATCTCCTCAAGAGCCTGCGGTCCACGGCGCGGCCGAGCAGGGCAGCTAGGTCTTTGTCTTAGCTCGGGCGCCTGCGGCCAACAATGGAAGGAACTCGCGCCGTGTTGTCCTGCCGTCACGCCCTCTGCGCCTTCATGCACGGAGCTGGGTGGAGCGTAGAAGTGGAGGGGCAGGTGGAGGATGTAGTTGGAGGTGACGGTTGAAGAAATAGGAAAAGAGGGGATGGGAAAGTTTTGAGTAGGAGGGACTGAGGAGGAAGGAGGACCGAGGGAGCGGAGAGAGAGAAGGGCACCGCGGAGTGCAAGCTACCAGGAAAGGAGCAAGAAAAAGGATGGAGCGGCTGCCGTTCTGGTTTGTGAAACAATTGGCCGCCGCAGCACGTGACCCGAACGAGAAGCGGGGCGGCCGAGGACACGATGGCTTTTTGGGAGTAACGTCTTCATTCTCCGTGTGGCGAAGGGGCAGCTCTCTCACTTCCATTCTCACGCCCACCCCATCACGCCAATTCACGCCCGTTCACTTCGACGCCATCCCGATGCTTGGATCCGCGCCCATTCATTCCGTCGCCCTCTCCCATCACCTGTGTCCGAGCAGCAAGCCCTCCGTGGCCTGGCTCCGCTGCAGGAGAGGGAAGATAAACAGAGCCCCATTCACGGCAGCTGTAACTGCCTTGTTCCGAGTGACTAACGAGGTATTTGTGTTTGCGTTCTGCGCCGTCTCCCTGTTCGACGACCCCCTCTTTCATCGCTCGCCTGGCTCCTGCTTCGGCTTAGCTGCTCCCGTTCCTCTAGTGTCCACTTGTGTGGCTCTGTCTGTGCGTAACTATGTTTGTGGGGGCGCACGTATGTGTGTGTATGTGTCAGTAGGTGTGTATATTATAATTTATATATGTGTTTGCGTGTATTATGGACAAATAGATATCCATTATAGTGACTAAACCTTCAGAGTCGCCTTCCTTTACCCTTCATCGTAAATCGGATTTATAGCGTCCCTTTTCTGTTTAATTGTCTTCAGGCGCGCTCTCACCTTCCCTTAATTCATGATCAGAGTTTTCCTGAAAGTGATCTTGTACGGCTGGCCGGCGGAATGGTTTGGAGCCAGGGTTCGGGGCCGGGCGGAGGCCCCAGCTTGTTTATGCTCCTGTCCCGTTCCATTTGCCTCCTCTTTCTTGGATTTTCCTCGTCCCGGCCTGGTCGGCTCCCACGTAACCCTGCAGCCTGGATCGCCTCTCCCAAGCGTGTTTTTAGGGAAACTGTTACGACATGAAGAACCAATTCAGGGAAGACACTACAGTCTGATTTCTCTTCGTCGCGTTTGTGGTCTTCGGTCTCTTTCCTGGTGGTTAGTCCACCATTCCCTGCGAGTAAAGTTTGTAGATGAGGGAACTTCATAAAATCGTGTAGTATTGTTCTTTACTCTCATACGTCATCTTCCTTGAGTTATCACCAACTTCCTCCCCTTCCTCTACATCTTTTCCCTCCCTTTCCCTTTTCTTCTCCCTCCCCCTGTCCCTCTCGCTCGCCCCCCTTGCCCCTCTAACCATCCCTCATCCGCGCCCTCTTCTCCCTTTCTTTTGACGCCTGTTCATCGCCCTCCTCCTCCCACCCTCCATGCTCCCCCTGCCGCCTCCAGGCCGCCCTCCGCACCTGCAGCGGGTGTGCCAGGGCGCCTTTGGCATGCGGGTTTGCGGACGACTTTCGGCGCCCTGATATCCCTCCCCGCGCCTTAACCAGGATCCCGCGAAGCATCCGACTCCCCTTCCATTCGGCAGTTACCGTCTTAATGAAGGTGACGTGTGACGCAAGGAGCCGAGGTTCGCGATGCCCCCCTCCCCCCCGCTATGCTGAAGCTCCTGTGGGGTGAGGAGGGGGAGGGGGAGGGTAGCCGTCTGTCGTGTTACTTTGGGTCGTCATCGCCCCCATTTGCGCTGTTAGGCTCGGAGAAAGCATCACTGTTTTTCTTTCGGGATAGACGATTTTTTGCGTTCAAAGGGGAGGAAACCGCCATGCGGTTGGCGAGCAGCAGACGGACTTGAAATCAAGACTGGCGTCAAAAACAGACCTGTGAAAAGGGAAGATGGCACGAGGCTGCACGCGAATGGGGGACGCTCGGCCCAGGGATCCGACGAGCGAGCGCGTACGTGTGGACGCTGCCTTGTTTACGTTGAACCAGAGACAATAAGGGCGCTCGCCGTGACGCATTCGGCGCTCGACGGCTGACTGACGCTCAAACACAGCGACAAAAGAGCACAGTACAAAGACGCTGTGGTCATAGACGGGCTTGGGCTCTCCCCTCCCTCTCTCCCTCCCTCCCTCCATCTCTCTCCCTCTCTCCCTCTCTCCCTCTCTCCCTCTCTCCCTCTCTTTCTCTTACGCGCGCACACACACACACACACACACACACACACACACACACACACACACACACACACACACACACACACACACACACACACACACACACGCGCACGTGCACGTACGCACGCACGCACGCACGCACGCACGCACGCAAGTACGTACGTACACACTAGGGAGGAGCGGGCGAATGGGAGATGTTGACACAGGCCGATGGTCTTGTTGATGGCCGTCCGCAGACAGACTGATGGGCAGGTGCGGCGGCGCTTGGCGGGTCGGAGGTGACCCTAAATCAGCAGGTGATGACTGCTCTGGTCATACCTGGGAGGCTTTCAATTGCTGCCTCTCTCAACATGCACACACTTCCACACACACACACACACGTTCACCCATATACGCACACTCCTGCCTAGTCTTAAGAGTTCTTTCCTCTCGCCTCTGCTTTCTCTCTAGCCACGTTTTCCTCTTGCTTCTTCCTCCTTACTATTTAAACCATCATCACTCTCCTGCTGTTTCTCCGCGCCGGCATATTCGCACAGGGAAATCGCAACTAAAAACTTCTTTGCCCATTTAGAACAATGCAGTCGCCGCCTCGGTGGCCGGATCTTAAATGGAGAACATATGGCAGGTTTTACTACGGTTTTCTTGTAAGAAAGTTGTACGGAATAGCCTAACTGTCGTAGTTAGATTTCAGAATTGCGACTTGCGGTCACGTGACTGTGTTGCTTACTGGATTACCGCCTTCGTGTTTCACGTTTTCACGAAGGAAGGCGTTTTGTCTCGAGTCTCGAGGTCGATTGCAGTCGTGTTTTCAGTGCTACGAATCATATCAGTGGGCGTTCGATGTGTGAATGTGAATTTGATCCGACTAGTTTGGCAAGTTGTTTGATGTCCGTTTTGGAGCTGATCGAATTCGTGAGGAATCGCATCGGAGCATCAGGGATATGCCTGGCGGCCCCGAGTCCTGCATGACGTGTAGGACTAAGGAAATCATGCATGGCCTGTCTAAGATATGCAGCTACCTGAATTTGCCATCAAGGCTCGTTCGAGTGTCCCTTTGTGTGACATCGACTCTCTCTCTCTCTCTCTCTCTCTCTCTCTCTCTCTCTCTCTCTCTCTCTCTCTCTCTCTCTCTCTCTCTCTCTCTCTCTCCATTCACTCAGTCACTCCCTCAACGCCCGTGTGTACCCGCATGTGTTTGTTTGTCTTTGTTTGACTGTGCTTCGCTTTCACTCCCCTACTTAATCACTTCTTTCCCCGTGTCTCCCTCCGTTTCCTCCTCGTTCCCTTTTCCCCGCCCTCTTTTGCTGCATGTTCGTACTTTTTGCGCATGTATCTGCACCCTTTTCGTCAGCTCTCACCAGCTTCCTTTCCAGAGCCTTGCGACTCGAGAAGACCTTGATTGGAGCGCCCTTCCTGCTTCCCTTCTCCTTCAGGAGCATGACCTGCGGGAATGAGGCGATAGGCGCAGATCCTTTTCCCGTCCGCGCCCTTGGACAACCGAGGCTTCTTGCGGTGGTTTCGAGACGGCGTTGATAACCGCTCTGCTTTTATTTTTTCGTGCATTTTGCTTTTTTCAGTTTTGTTTTTGGTAACAGCACTAACCAGTTGCAGATCAGGCAATGGATCTGGTCTGTGGGAGTTGGTACGAGGAGGGAGGGAGGCAGCAAGGAAGGAGGGGGGCAGCAGGAGGGGGGAGGGGGGGGGACGCGCATTAAACCTTGTCGCGGTGTCGTTCTCGTTCCGATAAGATCTCCCGTTGCAGTTCCGACTTCTTTTTGTCGTTTTTGTCTGCTCTTCCTCGGCGTGGAGAGAGGCGGAGGACGGGATAACTGTATACTTGCGAGAATGTTTTGTCCTAACAGAACCTTCTGTTTCCTTCCAGGTATGTGGAACGAGTCGAGTCGGCGACGCTGCCGCTGGGAGGTGAGTGGAACGCGAAGGGGCAGCGGCCGAGGCTCAGGTTGGGCAAAGGCTGAGCCGTGGCCGAGCTTGAGGCCGAGCTTGATGCCGAGCTTGAGGCCGAGCTTGAGGCCGAGCTTGAGGCCGAGCTTGAGGCCGAGCTTGAGGCCGAGCTTGAGGCCGAGCTTGAGGCCGAGCTTGAGGCCGAGCTTGAGGCCGAGCTTGAGGCCGAGCTTGAGGCCGAGCTTGAGGCCGAGGCGAGGCTGAGGGCCACTTCGGAAGATGTACACGGGAAAGGCTGAAGGTAGCGAGCTGTGCCGCTTTCTTTCCCTTAGTTCTTGCATCAGGAGGAGGGTGGGGTGGCAAGCGTCAGTCAGGGTTGGGCCCTGGCGATCATGCAAAGCTAGCTCTCTCTCTCTCTCTCTCTCTCTCTCTCTTCTCTCTCTCTCTCTCTCTCTCTCTCTCTCTCTCTCTTTCTCCTCTCTCTCTCCTCTCTCTCTCTTTCTCTCTCTCTCTCTCTCTCTCTTCTCTCTCTCTTCTCTCTTCTCTCTCTCTCTTCTCTTTCTCCCTCTCCTCTCTCTTTCCTCTTCTCTTTCTCCCTCTCTCCTCTCTTCTCTCTTCTTTCTCCCTCTCTCCTCTCTTTCTCTCTTTCTCTTTCTCCCTCTCTCCTCTCCTTCTCTCTCTCTCTCTCTCTCTCTCTCTCCTCTCTCTCTCTCTCTCTCTCTCTCTCTCTCTTTCTTCTCTCTCTCTCTCTCTCTCTTTCTCTCTTTCCTCTCTCTCTCTCTCTCTCTCCTTCTCTCTTTCTCTTTCTCTTTCCCCTCTCTCCTCTCTCTTTCTCTTTCTCCTCTCTCCTCTCTTTTCTTCCTCTTCTCTCTTTCTCTCTCTCTCTCCTCTCCTTCTCTCTTCTCTCTTTCTCCCTTTCTCTTCTCCTTTCTCTTTCTCCCTCTCCCCTCTCTCTTTCTCTCTTTCTCTCTCTCTCTCTCTCTCTTTTCTCTTCTCTCTCTCTCTTCCTTCTCTTTCTCTCTTCTCTCCTCTCTCTTTCTCTTTCTCTTTCTCTCCTCTCTCTCTCTCTTTCTCTTTCTCTCTCTCCTCTCTCTCTCCTCTCTTTCTCTCTCTTCTCCTCTCTCCTCTCTCTTTCTCTCTTCTCTCTTCTCCCTTTCTCCCTCTCTCTTTCTCTCTTTCTCTCTTTCTCTCTCTTCTCTCCCTCTCTCTCCTTTCTCCCTCTCTCCTCTCTCTTCTCTCTTTCTCTCTTCCTCTCTTCTCTTTCTCCTCTCTCCCTCTCTCTTCTCTCTTTCCTTCCCTCTCTCCTCTCTCTTTCCCTCTCTCTTCTCTCTCTCTCTCTCTTTCTCTCTCTCTCTCTCTCTCTTCTCTCCTCTCTCTTCTCCTTTCTCTCTCTTCTCTCCTTCTCTCTTCTCTCTCTCTCTCTCCTCTCTCTTCCTTCTCTCTTTCTCTCTCTCTCTCTCTCCTCTCTCTTTCTCTTTCTCTCTCTCACCCCCCCTCTCCCTCTCCCCCCTCTCCCTCTCCCCCCCTCTCCCTCTCTCCCCCCTCTCCCTCTCCCCCCCTCTCCCTCTCCCCCCTCTCCCTCTCCCCCCTTCTCCCTCTCCCCCCCCTCTCCCTCTCTCCCCCTCTCCCTCTCCCCCCCCTCTCCCTCTCCCCCCTCTCCCTCTCCCCTCTCTCCCTCTCCCCTCTCTCCCTCTCTCCCTCTCCCTCTCCCCCCTCTCCCTCTCCCTCTCCCCCCTCTCCCTCTCCCTCTCCCTCTCCCCCCTCTCCCTCTCCCTCTCCCCCCTCTCCCTCTCCCTCTCCCCCCTCTCCCTCTCCCCCCTCCCCCCTCTCCCTCCTCTCCCTCTCCCTCTCCCTCCTTTCCCTCTCCCTCTCCCTCTCCCTCCTTTCCCTCTCCCTCTCCCTCTCCCTCCTTTCCCTCTCCCTCTCCCTCTCCCTCCTTTCCCTCTCCCTCTCCCTCTCCCTCCTTTCCCTCTCCCTCTCCCTCTCCCTCCACTTTTCCTTCGCATCTCCCGTCCTCGCTGCTTTCCTCCCCCGTCTTCCCGCCCTGCATTCTCCCCACGAGTGTGTTCACCCCTGTGTGCCAGGGCGAGCCGCGCGCTGCGAGGCGTCTGCGGCGGGAAGCCAAGGGCGTGGGAACGTCCTCAGCGGGGCACGGGAGCCCCGTGGGGCGGGCGGGAGGGTACGACTACCGGAGGACCTGTCATGTTCCGAGGCGGTTCCACGGCCGGTTAATGAATATGCAACTCCGTAATAAAGCTCTGGAGGTAAATACGACTTATTTTTTGTCCGAATTTCTTTGTGAAAATGAGGAAGTTTGTTACTTTTTCCCCCTCTTGTTAGTGGCGGAGATCAGAGTAATTTAGCCCCCCCCCCCCCTCCCTCGCTGGAGACGGGGAGGGTGCTCGGGGGGAGGGCACGGAGGGACGAGTGGCTGGCTGGAGGCGAGATGCTCAGAAAGCGTCTGTCGATAATGGTCTCATTTTTTCTCCATTCTTTGTATCTTGGTATATTCTTTCCATCTGCCACAAATTAGAATAATGCGTGCCTGTGTAGGGATTAAAGATTGGCTTGCAGTGAGTGTTATGAGATGATACATCAAGCGCGGTAATTACTTGATAGAGTAGGGGCGAAGGAGAAAGAACCGAAAGGGTTTTGTTTGATGGTGATGATGATGAGGAGGAGGAGGGCGAGGAGGGCGAGGACGCGGAAAAAGGGAGAATTGGTCACAATGCATTTCGTTAATTCGGCTCAACGCAGGGTATCGTTTCCTCGTATTGCTGTGGTTAATGTGGAAGGCATTTATGGCCTTCTGTTTTGGCTACGCGAAGGGGGGGTGTTGAGTAGATAAGCTGATAAAAAGGGGGGGGGGCAGAAAGAAGGAAAGGGAAAACAAAATGATAAAGGAAGGAGTAAAATTAGTGTTTGAGTAAGCGAGAAGGGAGGGGAGGAGTAAGAGGACGGGGAGGGAGAGCCTGAAATGGAAACAAGATCAAAGGACGAATGAAACACATTTTTGAACCGGATGGAAACATACTGCTTGTGCTTATTATTCGCTCGAATGAACAGCCGCTTCTTTGTGAATTTTAACTGAAGGAAATCGTGAAATGAGAGCTAGGGAAGAGAGGAAGGAAAGAGAGGAAGGGAAGAAACGTCAATATATGCAAACTTGGGGAGCGCATGGTCTATTAACCCTTATGTATTCAATGGACTAAGCGAGGCAATTTTCTGAGCACTCTATCTAGCTTTAAATAGTTATCGCAGCCCTGAATGGAATCAAACCCACTGGTTATGCATGAATGGAATATTGATTCTTTAAATGGCCGATTCATGCTAATTTCATCATCGGTTAAGGTTATGACGCCTACTTTTCAACTGGTGTTTATTAATTTTACTTGCACGTTGCCAGTAAAAAAATGGCTTTAAAACGACCACGGATGTGCTTGCTTGAGAGGCCCTAGAATGTGATGGAATGGCAAGGCAACGCGTAGAACTGGGTAAAGTTTTAAATTGTATAGGTAGATTAACCTATATATGGGTGTAAGCAAAGTACGGAAACAAACAAAGGAGTTAACGTAAAACTTGTGTTTATATAATTTGATCAATCTGGTCATGACCAGGCTAAGGCTAAGGGCAAGGGCATATCAGTAGACCGATGAAGCCATACATAGGAAGAAGGGAAAGCTTTGTAAAGCTGTATCGGCGTGTCGTCGGCGAGTGTCCAGCGCGGCCGCCACTTGTCTTTTTGCTCGTGTGTGACAAATGAGCCTGGTTATCGCCAGGTGCATAAAGGCGACCTGTGAAATAGATTTGAATGAATTAGTGTGGCGATGTCGGACAGGGCGAGCCCTAGAATGACCTTGGGCAAACCCTTACTGTCAGGTCACGCGGGCATTGGTACTTGCCAAACCATCGGGCTTAAATACGAGCCTTATTTACGATTGTTGCTGGCTGCTGCGCTTCTTGTTGGCCCCGAGAGGTGGAAATTGAGCCCGGCCAGAAAACGCAATTTCCGCGCGCGGGATTAGCCAGGTGTGCGAGTGGCGTGTCCATGGTAATTCAAGGGCTGCTGGATGTTCGGTAATTGGCAACTCGACGAATAATGTCGGCTCGGGTCACGTCAGGTCAGAGCTTGCCTGACCCCGATTAGCGGACTTCATATGATTAAGTCGTTTTTTCTCAATGAATTTGAAATGCAAGGCACAGGTACTTATCGCAGGTGAGCCTTGCAAGAGGTTTAATATTTGGCTGTTGTGGTTTTCGCAGGATTTTGGAAAGGCAAGCGTTTGATGGCTCTCGGCTGAGCGGGGATTTAATGAGAGAATCATCTGTTTTTCGCTCTCGATGGCTATTAGGCAGGCGGGGGGGGGGGGGGTATATACCTTGTGGCAGGAGCGCATAAAGGCTGTTGTAAAGTGTCTTGTCCCCGCCCACCGTCCCCTGACATTCGCCCACCCTGTCAACGGGAGCTTCGCGTATTTCGAGCAGACAAAGGTGCGCGCCAGAGGAAAGCGCCGTTAGAGCAGTGCAGTGCGCCCTTTAAACGTTTCATAAGAAGCCTAGAAAAGGAGAGAAGAGACCGGCGTCGTCAGCCGTAGATTTTTAAGAAGACCTTTAAAACTAAATCAAGGAGTTTCCCAAACGAGTTGTTTTCTTTCTTCCTGCTGATGCATTCTATTATCCCGCGGGAAACTTGGCGAGTTGCAAGACGTTGCTGCGGAAAAATGCAAGTGAGGATCGCAGAGGGTGAGCGCCAGGCAATCGCTCCCCGGTCAGCGCGGAAACGCTATAGAACGGCGCTGGGCAGAGGCGTTCAGGGTACTTGCGGCGACGGAACGAAGCGCATCCACGCTAATAACTGGATTTTTAATCGAATGTCTGGCGAGGAGTCGGGGCTGACTCGGCTTAGCGATTCCTTTAACAGTGCAGCTGTTTTTGTTAATTTTGTTTGTTCATCTCGGGACACGCGTCGGGGTCCGCGTTCGGGAGGAACGTTCTCTCTGGCTGGCGCTTTTTCGTCGGGTGTGCGGCGGGGGCGGGGGGGGGGGGGCATAGCGGGTTTTGCCGCTAAAGAGAGGGGGAGGGGCCTTTGGGCGGAGGCTTAGCGTCATAGTCGTGGGTGGAGGGGGAGGAGGGAGGGAGGGGGCCACGGAGCGATGGGGACTGGTTGGGGTCAGGTCCGAGAGGTGGAGGGAGCGACTCGGGATATTATTTTGCTTTGATTTTTATTTTTGATTATTTTTCTAAAAGTCGCGCGTATTCCTCTGCCATCTATACGAACGAGGGTTTTAGACGTCTAGGAGACTGAGAACTGGCGTCGCCTGGCAGCTAGGAGAGGATCGTCGCCTGTTCCTGTTCGCACACCTTTGGCTGGGTTGGTGCTCAACCTGCAGCCCGTTTCATTTGATGTTTTCGATTTCGTCTATCTGGAAATGCCAAGACTATGCTTAAGCTTGCAATGGCTCGCACTCTCCCTCTTCCCCTCTTCCTTTCCCTCCCTCCCTCTCCCTCCTCCCCTCCCCTCCCTCCTCCCCTCCCCTCCCTCTCCCTCCTCCCCTCCCCTCCCTCTCCCTCCTCCCCTCCCCTCCCTCTCCCTCCTCCCCTCCCCTCCCTCTCCCTTCTCCCCTCCCCTCCCTCTCCCTCCTCCCCTCCCCTCCCTCTCCCTCCTCCCCTCCCCTCCCTCTCCCTCCTCCCTCCCCTCCCCTCCCTCTCCCTCCTCCCCTCCCCTCCCTCTCCCTCCTCCCCTCCCCTCCCCTCCCTCTCCCTCCTCCGCTCCCTCTCCCTCCTCCCCTCCCTCTCCCTCCTCCCCTCCCCTCCCTCTCCCTCCTCCCCTCCCCTCCCTCTCCCTCCTCCCCTCCCCTCCCTCTCCCTCCTCCCCTCCCCTCCCTCTCCCTCCTCCCCTCCCTCTCCCTCCTCCCCTCCCTCTCCCTCCTCCCCTCCCTCCCCTCCCTCTCCCTCCCCTCCCCTCCCCTCCCTCCCTCTCCCTCCCTCTCCCTCTCCCTCCTCCCCTCCCCCTCACCCTCCCCCTCTCCCTCCTCCCCTCTCCCTCTCAACCTTCTCCCCCTCTCCCTCTCCCATCCCATTTGACCCTCTCCCATCCCATTTGACCCTCTCCCTTTCCTTTTCCCACCCCTTCTCTCCCTCTCCCTCTCCCATCCCATTTGACCCTCTCCCTCTCCCTCTCCCTCTTCCACACCTTTTCTCTCTCTCCCTCCCTCCCAACCACCCTCCCTCCCTCCCAACCACCCTCCCTCCCTCCCCTTTCCTTCCTAAAGCAGTCTGCACGAGCGCCCAGGCACAGTCGTTGTTTATGACGGCAATTAGCAGCCCGGGACGGCTTGGTGCGGTGGTATATGATGCCGTTAAAATTGTGTCGCCCCCCCCCCCCCCCGGGCCTGGGGCGAAAGCTCCGTAGTTTGTGTAGAATACAGCATAAGGTGTGTCTGCCTGATGTGGACGGTGTTGGAAGTTAAGATCTCCCTTGTATTTCGATCGGTCGACTTGGAGTTTTAGAGACACGAAGGAGCAGGAGAAGTGAGGAGAGGGAAAGGAGGCGTCAAGGGGGGGGGGGGGCGCTACGCACGAATGAACTTGACTTCGTGTATTATTTTTTTAGAACGTCCGCTGCGACTGAGTCGGGCGGACCTTAGGGGCTGGTGGATAATGCGTTGCAAGTGAAAGGGGCTGAAGGGAAGCGGGAGGGGAGGAAAGGGAGAGGGGAGGAAAGGGAGAGGGGAGGAAAGGGAGAGGGGAGGAGGAGAGGGGGGAAAGGGAGAGGGAAACGGCGAATGTCACAAAAGGCGAAGAAAAAGATCAGATCTTGCCTGGAAAGCGGACCGAGGTGGAAGGGATATCCGAAAAGATTTTCGTCAGAGCATATTGGTTGTAAGAAAGAGCTCCTAATCGTGCAGGTTGGAAGGAACCTCAAAGAAGGCTCGGAGTGGGACGAAGTGCAAGGATGGGAGACGGCGAGGGATCAATGGGTGAGTGATGATCCGCGGTGCAGGGGGGGGGGGCGTCTAGGGGCATGGGGGGGGAGTGGGCGGCGGGACTGTCCGTAGCGCACTCGGAAGTCACGGCAGCTAAGAAAAGCTCGAGAAAGGAGTGCGAATGAAATTATTCAAGAGTTTGTTTTGTGAAATGTGTGGACACAAATGGCTCCACAAGTGCTGAACCACCAAGGAGTCATTCAGTAAAGGTCCGTGACCTCACTGATCTTCCATGTCGAGTTCTCGGCAAAAATGTTTTTTCTAATGCTATTGATATCATTATGCTGACATTGTACTTATTATTATGTTATTAACAGTACTAATAGCAAATAAGATAAAAGCAATGTGTCCGTGATGCGACACGCCTAGTTTCGCACCACGGAACTCGGTCAACCCTTCCTTGCACCTAGTTCCCAGCATGGCACCCGAGGATCTCTGCGCAAATGCGTCAAGAGAAAGATACATAAAGACGCACAAGCACTCGTATAGGTGCCCTCCGTAGTCCTGCCAGGTCCTACCGCGACCGAGTTCTGCGAAGCGGAGCCTCGGGATAGAGGCGGCGACTGTTCGCAGGGTGTCGCCACGAGCGGAGCTAGCCGTCCGCGCGGAAGGAATCACAAAACCGCGGTGGCCTTCTGTGACGCGCAGGATCTTTCACGTCGCCGTCGACCAGTCCTTTCGCTCCGTTCTTCAAACTGCGGATGATTATTTGCCCTCGACATGAATGGGGCATTACTTTGACCTCAGGATTATCCTGCGTGGATTAGCCGAGCAGCTTACGGTGAATTACTCCCTTGGATCGGAGAGAGAGGAAAGGGGGGCGAGATGAAACGGTATGAGAAGGTTGTGTAGCCTCAACGTAATGGCGAGAACGTAACCTGGAAGCTCTGGGCTAAGATTTGCCCCGCCTCGTCGAAACCTTCGCTCAGACAGTGTGGTCGCAGGAAAGGAAAGGGGGCACTGCTGCGAAGAGCGGGCTAGGGGGAGGGGCAAGACGAGTGGGGGGCGGGGGTCTAGGTCTTAGTTCTGTTTGCTGCACGTGGTTTACAGTCTCCCTTTACCCCTGCGCTGTGGGGCTTATTCCTCACGGATGTTGACCTGAACATTTGGGTCGCGGGTCATTCTGAGCGAAATCCCTTCATCTGCTGAAGTCTGAGACCGACTGGATGAATAGGGCGTGTGTATGTCGGCATCCGAAGTGGATCTCCAGCAAATTATTTAATAATTTTCGCAGAAGGGTCAGAACGAAGGAGAAAGCAAGATTTTGAGAAATTTACGGCGTTGGTATGACGGGAAGATTGTTATGGACGAGTTGGAAGATGAAAGCAAATAGGATGAGAGAGATGGGGAGAAGGGGATAGAAAAGAGAGGTGGGAAGCGCAAGAGTAATGGATGTATGAGGGAAGATGGGAAGAAAGCGGTGATGAATCGCGGGTCAATCATAAAGACGGGGGAGGTGGAAGCTTGGAAGGGCGGAGGAGAAGGCTCCAGCTGATGGCTTGGGGCACGGATTTGGGGAATGGAAAGTTGGAATTGGGGAATCGCGAGGGCCCAAAATGAAGCTGGACTTGAGCGAGAACCAGATCGAGTTGAGAGTAGGGATAGAGAAATAAAACAAAAAAACATAAGGAATGAAAGAAACACCGAAAGCAACTTGGACCTAGAAGAGGCTTAATGTTAAATGGACCCGCGGCGAGTGCTAGTCCGAGCGCGAGACGTAGGTCGCTGCGTTTCTTTGCCGTCGTTAGTGAAGATTTTGAAGCAGTCGGCGAAGGACGGATCGAAGCTGGCTAGAAAGGCGAATTTCCCACGCGACGGGTTCAGCGAGCGGGACTAGTCGATTTGCCGTAACTTGAGTCTGACGGCAACGGGGAAATCGCGCGTCCATTCCCTTCGGACGTCTGTCGTGCTTGAGGGGGGGGGGGGGTAAAGGAGGAGGAGGAAGGACGGGGAGAGGATGGGGAGGGGTATTAGGAGCCATAATTAGGTGTTTGCCCGCAAGGAGTATGAGAGAGTGAGGAGGCAGACTAATGTTTTCCCTTGACGCGCGCTCATGTCCGCGGGAACGCCACAGGGTAGACCTAGAAGAGGACCCCAGGGGCTTGTCCTCATGCGGCGCAAGAAGGAGAGGCCAGTGGCGCCGCGCCGGGCGAGGCGTGGGCACTAATTGGGGGTTCCGCGGCGGAGCTTCTTGTAATTAGGGGCCTTCGAGGAAAGGGAAGTGGCGGCCTTAAATGGAGGCGCCGGATCACAGTGAGAGCGAAAGTTCATTAAGTTTTTATCAAATGGACTGGAGCCTGATGTTGGCTGTGGCTGCTGCTCTCCTCATGCGTTGCCGTTTACCCGGGATGGGTTTCCGCAGTGAGAAACACCCAGCGTGCCTCGGTGCTCCGCCGCTCTGACCCAGAAGCCCAGCCTGTGGTCGAGGCGCCCGCGGTACTCTCGCTCATGCTCATAGCGCCAGAACGGGAGATCGTGATCCCGAGCGACCTCCTGTCACTTTCTCTCACGTTCGACCAGCCTCCCGGTTTCTTTGTGGCGGCGTCCCTACCCACGAAGCCAGCGCGCGGCATCGGGGCGGCGGCGAGTTGCTTTCGAGGACATTAAGAATTCATAGCTGTTTATAAAGACAATCGCGAAGCAGGAAATCGCATAGTGGGATACGAATCGTCAGTCGCTTTGTGCCTACGAGAGAAAGACGGAGCTGAGGTGCAGGACCTGCGGGAAGATGCTCCTTTCCGCGCCCGGAGACAACACTCAAGGACGCTGTCCCTTTCCACTCTCTCTCTCTCTCTCTCTCTCTCTCTCTCTCTCTCTCTCTCTCTCTCTCTCTCTCTCTCTCTCTCTCTCTCTCTCTCTCTCTCTCTCTCTCTCCCTCCCTCCCTCCCTCTCCTCTCCTCTCTCTCCTCTCTCTCTCTCCTCTCTCCCTCCCTCCCTCCCTCTCCCTCCCTCCCTCTCCCTCTCCCTCCCTCCCTCTCCCTCTCCCTCCTCCCTCTCACTCATTCTCACTCATTCTCATTCTCACTCTCACTCTCACTCTCTCTCACTCTCTCTCTCTCTCTCTCTCTCTCTCTCTCTCTCTCTCTCTCTCTCTCTCTCTCTCTCTCTCTCTCTCTCTCTCACTCTCTCTCTCTCTCTCTCTCTCTCTCTCTCTCTCTCTCTCTCTCTCTCTCTCTCTCTCTCTCACTCTCTCTCACTCTCTCTCACTCTCTCTCACTCTCTCTCACTCTCTCTCACTCTCTCTCACTCTCTCTCACTCTCTCTCACTCTCTCTCACTCTCTCTCACTCTCTCTCACTCTCTCTCACTCTCTCTCTCTCACTCCCCCTCTCCCTCTCCCCCCCCTCTCTCCCTCCTCTCTCTCCCCCTCTCTCCCCCTCTCTCCCCCTCTCTCCCTCTCTCTCCCTCCCTCCCTCCCTCACTCTCTCTTTCTGCCTTCCTCCCTCTCCCTCCCTCCCTCCCTCCCTCCCTCTATCCCCCTCAAATCCCCTTCTCTCCTCTTTCTCTTTCACTTTTCCTCTCTCCTTGTTCCGTTTTCCTCGCTGAGCCTCCTTTTCGTTTAGCGTCATCGCAGTGGTCGGCGTGCTCTGGTAACCCGCGAGTGAGCGCTTCAGTGCCACTTTCCCCTCGACTCCTCCCTTGGTGTCGCCTGGGGCTCGTCTTGCAGTAACCATGGCAACCGTTTACAACCCCGAGTGACGATGTGCGTTTATGTAAGAGTCCTTTCGGAAAGTAGGGAGGTTGCTAGGTGGGGAGGATGGGGAGAAGGGAAGAGGAAGGGGGGGGTGGGGAAGAGAGGGGGTGAGGAGAAGGGGAAGCAGGGGACGAGAGTGGTGTCTTCGATGCGTGGTGATGGGCGGGTTGAGGAGCCTCGTCACACTCGAGTCCACCGCCAGGAGGAAGCCGGAGCGGCCGATGACGCGAGGTGGCCGAGGCGGAGGGGGAAGGGGGGCGTGTGCGCATGGAGCGAGTGGCGCGGCGATTCCGTCGGACAGTTTGAAGGAGACGGGGGAGGGGGCCGGGGGGGGTGGGCACGTACTCGCGATCGAGGCAGAAGAAGCGAGGGCAATGAAGACTGGCGGTACGAGCAGCACGAAACCATCGTCTTTATAAGAGCAGGGCTGTTAGTGTTAGAGCAAATGCGTATTCTTGCGTATACTTCATGGTTCGGGCCACACGTGCGGACGTGACATCGGTCGGAGCGAGGCTTATTTGCAAGAAGAGAGGGAAGGGCAGAGTGAGGGGCATATTTGTATGTGTCTCGTGTACATTATCTTGAGGATGTGAGCGTGAGTGGTGTGCGTGCGAGGGTTACTGTGTGATATTCGGCAGGAGGTGTTCACCCGACACTAGGCTAACCTGTCCTCACGGAACCAGACACCTCACAGCTGACAAAGATCCCCTGCTCGCCGAGGGAGGTGCCGCTGTTGCTGTCGCTCTTGCGAGGGCGAGAGTGCTTGTGCTACTGTCGTTGGTTGTCGCTCTTGTTGTTGCAAAAGCCCTTTTAGCACCGGTGTTCCTCTTGTGGCATGCAGGGGCGTCCAGGGAAAATGTGTCGCGGGTTGAGTGGGATAAAAGTGCAACTGTCGTCCAGTTGATGCATCAAGGGCTCCTCCTGCCGACATACTGATGCGGCTTTACACGGGATGGCATTTCGAAGAGTGCGTAAGAAAACCATCAGTAAAGTTAAAGGAAGCGAAAAAAGAAACATCGAATAAATGATGAATGCAAACGTAGAGAGGATGATGAAGGTAAACGGAGAGGGAGAGGGAGAGGGAGAGGGAGAGGGAAAGGGAAAGGGAGAGGGAAAGGGAGAGGGAAAGGGAGAGGGAAAGGGAGAAGGAAAGGGAGAAGGAAAGGGAGAAGGAAAGGGAGAAGGAAAGGGAGAAGGAAAGGGAGAAGGAAAGGGAGAAGGAAAGGGAGAAGGAAAGGGAGAAGGAAAGGGAGAAGGAAAGGGAGAAGGAGAGGGAGAAGGAGAGGGAGAAGGAGAGGGAGAAGGAAAGGGAGAAGGAAAGGGAGAAGGAAAGGGAGAAGGAAAGGGAGAAGGAAAGGGATGAGGAAGGTCCCCACTCAGGTACGGCCACGGGGAAGGAGGTGGCGACGGAAGTGGTTCATCATGCCAGGCCGCGGCGGAGGTGCCGGTGCGTCTTGGTCGACGCCGCTATGTGCGGGCGCTGTCAGGAAGACATTTTCTCTCGTGGGGGAAAGGGTCAAGTATTTTTTTTTTTTTTTATAATTTTAGTGGAACTGCAGTTAAAACTGATCAGCTTTATATATACGTGGGTGTAAGACGTTTACACCTAACGTTGATTAAAATACGAATGCGGTTTAATCGATCAAATGGAAGTGGTACTGAAAATTATTAACTTGAGGCAGCTAGGAATGAAAGTCGTTTTTCCTTAAATTAGTCGAATGGGTAGAAAGGGAGAGGAATGGGGGGGGGGGGCGAAGGAGCAGGTAGGTGGAAGGGGTGGCGGAGATGGGGACCGGAAGTCGTCGGGCAGGTGGGTCGTACCGGTTGGTGGGCGGACCTGGGTCTTTGCGACTCATCCCCCCCCCCCTGTCCTTAGCCACTTTCAGCTCCCTCTCAGTCCGAAATGTGAAGTATGAATCAGGTGCGTCTTTGATTGCCGGATTGTGTTCTAACTACAGATTACGCTCGTTTCTTATCAAGGTATCCCTTCAACGACTGATCCATTTTCTTTGTTTCGCTCGCGCTGTGTCGTCGCCAGTTTAGTCTTGGCGGCGTCTCATTCCAATCTTACTCTTGTTGCATCATTTCTTGAATCAGCTGGAGCGTTGTACTCACTTTTAAACATGTGTATGTAAATATATACATGTGTATATACATGTGTATGTATATGTGCATATACATGTGTATATACATGTGTATGTCTATGTATATATATACACGTGTGTATGTATATATACATGTGTATGTGTATGTATATGTGCATATACATGTGTATGTATATGTGCATATACATGTGTATGTATATGTGCATATACATGTGTATGTGTATGTATATATACATGTGTATATACATGTGTATGTATATGTGCATATACATGTGTATGTATATGTGCATATACATGTGTATGTGTATGCATATATACACATGTTATGTATATATATACACATGTGTATGTATAATATACACATGTGTATGTATATGTGCATATACATGTGTATGTATATGTGCATATACATGTGTATGTATATGTGCATATACATGTGTATGTATATGTGCATATACATGTGTATGTATATGTGCATATACATGTGTATGTAATATATACACATGTGTATGTATATGTGCATATACATGTGTATGTATAATATACACATGTGTATGTATAATATACACATGTGTATGTCTATGTATAATATACACATGTGTATGTATATATACACATGTGTATGTCTATGTATAATATACACATGTGTATGTAAATATATACACATGTGTATGTATATATACACATGTGTATGTATATATATATACACATGTGTATGTATATATATATACACGTGTGTATGTATATATATATACACGTGTGTATGTATATATATATACACGTGTGTATGTATATATATATACACGTGTGTATGTATATATATACACATGTGTATGTATATATATACACGTGTGTATGTATATATATACACATGTGTATGTATATATATACACATGTGTATGTATATATATACACATGTGTATGTATATATATACACATGTGTATGTATATATATACACATGTGTATGTATATATATACACATGTGTATGTATATATACACACATGTGTATGTATATATACACACATGTGTATGTGTATGTATATATACACACATGTGTATGTGTATGTATATATACACACATGTGTATGTGTATGCATATATACACATGTGTATGTGTATGCATATATACACATGTGTATGTGTATGCATATATACACATGTGTATGTGTATGCATATATACACATGTGTATGTGTATGCATATATACACATGTGTATGTGTATGCATATATACACATGTGTATGTGTATGCATATATACACATGTGTATGTGTATGTATATATACATGTGTATGTGTATGTATATATATACATGTGTATGTCTATGTATATATATACATGTGTATGTCTATGTATATATATATACATGTGTATGTCTATGTATATATATATACATGTGTATGTCTATGTATATATATACATGTGTATGTCTATGTATATATACACATGTGTATGTCTATGTATATATACACATGTGTATGTCTATGTATATATACACATGTGTATGTCTATGTATATATATACATGTGTATGTCTATGTATATATATACATGTGTATGTCTATGTATATATATACATGTGTATGTCTATGTATATATACATGTGTATGTATATGTGTATGTATATGTGTATATACATGTGTATATACATGTGTATATACATGTGTATGTATATGTGCATATACATGTGTATATACATGTGTATGTATATGTGCATATACATGTGTGTATACATGTGTGTATACATGTGTGTATACATGTGTATACATGTGTGTATACATGCGTGTATACATGCGTGTATACATATGTGTATACATGTGTGTATACATGTGTATGTATATGTGCATATACATGTGTGTATACATGTGTGTATACATGTGTATGTATATGTGCATATACATGTGTGTATACATGCGTGTATACATATGTGTATACATGTGTGTATGAATACACATCCTGTAGCTACTTCCCTCCACTACTCGTTCTCCCCCTCCCCCTGCCCCCCCCCCATTCTCCTCCTTTCATGTTCCCCCTTTCTCGCTCCGTATTCCCTTCTTCCTGCTTTCTCATCCCTCCTTCCTTTTCCCGTTCCACACCTCTTGCCCCATGTCTCATTCCCTCCTCTTTTCCTTTACCCTTTCTCTCATACCTTTCCCTTTTTCCTTCCTTCTCATCTCTCTCCATTCCTTCTGTTTCCCCTTTCGTTTATTTCCCTCTTCACTTTCCCCTTCTCTCCTCCCTCTTCCCTTCCCTGATCCATTCTCTCTCCCAACTTCTCAGGCTACACAATCGGACGTGCTCAGCGGGGCATGGTCGTCCTGACTACCCGAGGGCGAGCATACCCTGCAGGCTCTTCGCTTCCCCCGTCCCCACCCTCCCTGTTTCCCGTCCCCGTCCCCGTCCCCGTCCCCGTCCCCGTCCTCGTCCCCATCATCGTCCCCCTTCCCCTCCCCACTTCCCCTCCCCCTCCCCCCTTCTCCCCCTCCCCCCTTCTCCCCCTCCCCCCTTCTCCCCCTCCCCCCTTCTCCCCCTCCCCCCTTCTCCCCCTCCCCCTCCCTTTCTGATGTGCTGACACCCCTTACCTCGGATTCCTT
The DNA here is from genome assembly GCF_019202785.1 of Penaeus chinensis. Taxonomy (NCBI): domain Eukaryota; kingdom Metazoa; phylum Arthropoda; class Malacostraca; order Decapoda; family Penaeidae; genus Penaeus; species Penaeus chinensis. The sequence goes on from NC_061836.1 coordinate 34,232,820, forward strand.
TCTCATTTTTTGGATGGTGCATGTTGATAATTTATTTTCTCTAGCAACGTCGTTACCTCGGTTGCCATCACCATTGCCATAATCATCGTCGTCGTCGTCGTCACCACGATCGTCACCAGCGCATCTTTGTCTTGGCTCCGGTTCCAATTTTGTTTTTGCTCATCACGATCATTTCTTTTCCCGCCACATCCTCCTTGCCTTCCCTTGCCCCTTCACCCTTGCCCCCCCCCCCCCCCCCGCCTGCTCTCCACTACCCTTGTCGGACCTTTGTTCAGAGCGCCCCCCCCCCCCTCCCCCCTCGGCTTCCTCTACCTGCTCCCTCCCATCCCTGCGCCCCAGACCGTACACACGACACAGTTTTTAGTGTCTGTTGATGTTTATCTTTAGAGAGCGTTTAAAGTGCGTTAAACGGCTGTTGTTGTGTAGTTCGCGCTGCTTAGAAGCGGACGCTTTCATTTGTCTCGAAGAGGCTTAGTGGCGATAAGTTGTTTTTTCTCGCTCTGTCAATAACTTCTCTCCGAACCTGACGCACCGGAGGCCACCAGATACATCTCGCATTTCTTGACCCTTGCTGTTTCTCCGTGTTTCTTTGTCCTCGTTTCTCCTCCCCCCCCCCCCCCCCCACACACACACACACACACACGGTCTCATTGAGGTCCCGTCCGCCCGTCAGACTCGCTGTCTGTTGTAAAAGTCGTGTAATGGATTTCACTTTGGCCGCGAACGGTCTCTTCCTGTGCCTCATGGAGAGTCGCCGTCGGCGTAAGGTGTTCGTGCCTCGCGTTGGGACACCTTGTGGCCGAGGCGTCGGTCGGAATAGGAGTGTTGTCGGGGAGCTGGTCGGGCCACGGGTGTTGTCGCGCGAGCCGTGCGGTGGCCGATGGCCAGAGCGCGGCGTTGCTCGAAACGAAGAGCTGCCGATGTCTCGGGGTAGGAAGGGGGCGGGGGGGGGGGGTAAGTCTCCTATTAAAACAAGTTCATCAGTTCCTGCGTCCTTGGAGCAGACGGCAGGGAACGGAATCCTGGTAACACTATATGTGGCATTGGTTGGGAGGAAGAAGGGCAGGTATAAAGATCCGGTGGAATGGGTGATAGGGAGTAAGGTAGGCGGGTCAGGTGTCCCAGCTGGCCACCCTCTCGGGTGTCGGAACCATTGCACGATATTTTGTTACGGGATCGAGATGAAATCCCTGTATCTTTGCCTCTCGATTGGGAGTTTTTGAGTGAGGTTGATGGGGTGGAAGGAGAGGGAGGGCGGGGGAAAGGCGGACTGGGAGCGGGAAGCCAGGAGCGGGAAGCCAGGAGCGGGAAGCCAGGAGCGGGAAGCCAGGAGCGGGAAGCCAGGAGCGGGAAGCCAGGAGCGGGAAGCCAGGAGAGGGAAGCCAGGAGAGGGAAGCCAGGAGAGGGAAGCCAGGAGAGGGAAGCCAGGAGAGGGAAGCCAGGAGAGGGAAATCAGGCGAGGAACAGAAGGGAAGAAGTTAAGTCGCCTATTTGCTTGCGTGCGCTGCCTGTGCTGCTCACTGACCGCTCTGACTGCCGCAGCGCTGGTGAGCCGCACCGAGCGCTGCCTCCTGATCACACGTTGCATTGTGTTGGCCTCACGCGACCTGCTGCCTGGCCTGGGAGGAGGGCAGGTGCGGCCTCCGTCTCCTTCAAATTGGCATTGCATTTCTCGCCCTTCGATTGTGTTCCGCTTATCATGTAATTAATCGCCCTCTCGTAACTGCTGGTTTATGGGCGGCTGCTCGGTGGGCGACCAGCGCAGAGGGCGTGGCTGAAGCGGTTGTTTCAGGAACCGGGTATGGTGGCGGCGGGTGTGGCTGTGGCATCATAACAAATATGGCAAAATGGCAAAGGGTATGTTAATGCCCCCGGTGAGAGGTGCATAGACGATAGCTTCGAGCAGCGGGGATAGGCGAGCGGGGGGCGGGGTGGGGGACTGTTCGGGCGTGGGCGTTCCAAGCCCAGTGTGGGCGTGAGGGGCGTGAGGCCAGCCTTGTAGGCGGCAGAGTGGGGAGGCGAAGGCGACACTGTCTTGCTTCCTCCGCGTGTGCTTGCTCGGCTGGGGCGTCACTCCACTCCCTGGGGATGGAGGCGAGGGAGAGGATTAGAGCGGAAGGGCGGGGGAGAAAATCTCGAGTTCTGAGGCAGCGTATAGTCTTCGCGTGTGAGTCGAAGTAAATCGCCGCGATCAGTGGCTGCAGAGGGTGTGTTGGTAACAGTGGCTGCGCCGGCGACTGGGTAGTGGTCGTCCTGTATGGGCTGGCGGACGGACGACCCCTGACCTCTGCGGCTGTTTGGTCGCAGAGTCTAAGTTTGCCGCTTGACACCCGCTCCGGTCGCTTTGCTCTCCAGAACACGAAAATCGTCACAGGGGACCATTGCTGTGAATGGCGCGTCCAAGGAGGCCACGGAATCTGTAGGCCTTTGCACCTGAAATCGCCAGAGAAAGCTACACCTGGAAACTGTGGCGGGGACTCTGTGAGAATGGGATGACCATTAGGTGGCAACGGCCTCTGGATCTCGGTATAATTACTGCCAACCGCCGCGAAACGAAAAGCCATTTTACCCAATTTCTTGTGGAACTTCTCACGTATTGCTAATTAATCTAACCATCCAGGTGTGGAGATGCCCAGGGGATCGTATAGAGGGCTTCCATTACATTTTTATTGGATCAAGTCTTGAAGGATAAAATAGAGTAATCGATTAGACCTCTTAGGCTGCCATTAAAGGGCCACTGATAAGGCCACAGGTGATTGGGAAGGAACAGGATATGGGCAGATCACTGGTAAGATCCTTCCCCATCAGGGTTTTGTAATGCTGCGTTTGGGGAGGTTGCTGGGAAGGGCAGATCCCTCACAACCTGTGTGTAGACGGAAGACCTTTTCCATTGCACGCGTGTTTTGCTTTTGCAATAGGTATTTGTTTATACCGACGTGTTTATAATATTGTAAACCCTTGGGTAAACCGACCGAAACAGTCAAAAGCTGTAGTTCGAGGACAAGGTTGGAGCATTCGGAAAGCGCCGAGGGAGCGCCTGGGCGGGATGCTTGCTTGTCGGGAGCACCGCAGGCTGGTCGTCTTTGTGAGGGACCACGTGTTAGGGCGAGTCGGGCTTGCGTCGGCGGCTGTCTGGCCGGAGTCAGCTTCTCGCGAAGAAGTGCTGGTGATCGAAGATGAATTCCGGCTTTCAGTTCCCTGACGTTCAATCAGAAGCGTTTTTGTCGTTGCTGTTCTCTCACTTGGAGCCTTTGTGTCCTGGATGAGACGTCGTTCGCGCAGGCTGTCGGGCTGAGGGTGTGCCTGGAAGCCTTGGATCACTTCCCTCCCGAGCGTCGAAATCTCTGGCCATGAATGCGGCGCCGTGCACCATGTCCGCGGCCGCCGGGTTCTGCCCTGCCAGTCGCCACGACGGCCAGCTTCACCGCCGGCGTCTTCGTCCTCGTCCGGGGCCACGGCGGCATTTCACTCCGAGAGAGCAAATTGGAAAAGGAAATTCCTTGCAGCAGATCATTTCCCACGGTGGTCACGTGACGTCTGCCCTCCACCCCGCTCGTCCCCTGTCGTTCACCCCTTCCACGTAAGGCTGCCCTAGCCCTGCCGTTCAGAGGCTGACGTGCAATTGACGTGCAATCGCTGGGTCTGTACCAGTTATTTTTGTAGGATGGTGCAAGTCGAATAGATTTTCTTTATATCCCAAATGAAGATTTACACACTCGGGGCAATTTGCAAGCACGAGGCACTTTTTTCTAAAAAAAAAAACAAAAACCAAATAAAAACCGCCTACTTGCCACACTCGCTATGCATTATATAATGTTTGTAATGCTCCCACCTTCCTCAGACCGTTATTATACTTGTCTTGCCAGCACAGCCTCCCCCCCCCCCCCACTCCCCGACCCACACTGACCGGTTCTCCATGTAATTTAAATCCACGACCCACCGTCCCCCTCGCCACCCCCGCCCCTCCCCGCCCCATGGACACAGGGTGGCCAGTGGCTTCAAGCATTGTCTTGTGTTGTCTGTGCGCGCGGTAACGCTGGCGATTCATTATGTATGGTTAGCGAATGTTGTGTATATATTAGATATTTTGGATTGATTGTCCATGTCTGGCACTGTGTTTGTGTAGCCCAGCGCTGATCATGGTGATGAAACCAGGCTTATTTGGGTTTCAGTCTAGTCTGAACTGGAAATGCGTAATCCTATTAAGCTTAGTTCTAGACGGAGAAGATGGACCCGGGCTGAGAAGCGGCACCGCCTGTTGGTCAGTGATCGTTTTCAATGTGGGCTTTGGAGAAATGCGGACGTAGTTTGGCAACACCGCGTTCTCTTTGTGCTGAAGAGGAGCGATGCTTCGTCGGTCCGGATTTGCTGTGGCTAATCTCCCTGATTTCTTGTTGCTTCGAGGCCGGAAAGGCGGCGGCGCCCGAGGTGCACGGCTGAAGGCGGGGCGAGGGTGACTGCGGGTGGATCAGAACCCCGGCTTTGCACGCAAGAGGGGCGTGGCCACTTTGAATGGGGAAGGGGAAGGGGCACGCAACGAAGTCTGGGTATCGGGTTAAAGGGACAATGCGTTGATTCTGGAGTAGCTCAAAGGTAAAATGGACCCTTGAAGCTACTGAAGGAAACGAATGATCTGTTTCGAAGCTCCTTTGTTAATTCTCGAAGTCATTATGTACTTTCCGTCACCTCCTCTCCCTCTCCCCCCTTCTCCTTCCCCCTTCCTCACATACTCCCACACGACCTATTCCTGTCTGTCTGTCTGCCTCCCCCTCCCCCTCCCCCCCCTCCCCTCCCCTCCCCTCCCCTCCCCTCCCCTCCCCTTTTCTGTTTTCCCGTAAAATCATATCAGGAACCGGATTAACGTTTAATTTGAATCGCCTCTTTCGGGCCAAGTGAGCCCTTCCACCTTCCATTCCCGCAGAATTTAGTTGCTATTCTCGACGTCGTGAAGTGAACGGACTCCTTGCCTGACGTGGCCAGCAATTTGTGGTCGTTTATGCTCCTTGTGATCGGCAGAGGCGCCTCGGGAGGAGATGGGCGAGTGCCCTGGAAACTACGACCCCGCCAAAAATCCTGTCTTGGAAAAAGCATCTGATCTTTGCTAATAGAGGACAATGTTTACGTACTAATTGGTCGGCACGGGGCGCGTTGAAGGGGGGGGGGGGGGGGGGGGCGTCGTCGCAAATCCGGCGGCGCGAGGAGCAGCTCCTGGCAAGGGTGCCCGGACTCCCTCGGCATTTCCTCTCGTTTTTCCTTCTCAACAAAGGGTCTCGGCATTTTTTCTTTCCTCCTTGCCCCTCTCCTGCTGATCCCTCGATTCTTTTTTGTTTTAAAACTTGAGTTTTGCACATTTCACCAGGGCCAGTGCTGCAGCTCAGCCCTTGGTCCGGACTTCCGAAGGCTGCGTCGTCACTTCCTTCGCGAAGGGTATCCTTTTCTATTTTTATTTTATGCTTTTCTAGCCATGTATATGGACAAAGAATAACGTGGAACGCAATTGGGTATAGTTTGCGCGCGCGTGTGTGCGTGCGAGCGGGCGTCGCTGTGCCTATTTTTCGACAGGTTTTGTTAGTGTTCCATAGGCAGCCATTGGTTCCTTGCCAGCTGTTCCCGAAGTGCAGGGCTTTTTAAAGGGGATCCCGTAGAAATTCTCGCCACCTCAGTTATACTGTACCCCTAAGATTACTATTAAGATTTACTATTAAGATAAATTGGGTCTTTTTAGGAAACATGTTTATAACTCATTGAGCTGCCATACAAGGGGCCGTTAATTTATTCATGGGAGGCGAGAAATAAGGATGCTTTCGGAAGAACAAGAAAGCGGGTCTCCCTTGCCCGCCCGCCCGATTGCCTGCCTTCTTCTCTTTACGCGATCGGACGCGACAGGGCCTTCCCAAGCTGTACGCTTTTGGGACCGAGCAGTTAGACGGGATGAGCAGTTAAGCCTCCCCCCTCCCCCTCCCGCCTCTCTTTCCCTCTGCCTCTCTTTCCCTGCCTCTCTCTCTCTCGTTCTCTCTCCCTCCCCCCCTCTCTCTCTCCCTCCCTCCCTCCCTCCCTCCCTCCCTCCCTCCCTCCCTCCCTCCCTCCCTCCTTCCCTCCTTCCCCCTCCCTCCCTCCCTCCTTCCCTCCTTCCCCCTCCCTCCCTCCCTCCTTCCCCCCTCCCTCCTCCCCCTCCCTCCCCCACCTACTCACCTCTCTTATCTCCTTCCCTCCTCCTCTCCTCCCTGCCTTTTTTCCCTTTCTCGCTCTCGCCTCTTCCTCCTCTCATGTACTTTTCTCTTATCCCCCCCCCCCCCGTAGAAACCTCCGTGTCCTTGACACCCCCCTTCCCCCCTGGCCAATGTGAGGTATCAGCCGAAGCGATTGACGATGCCTATCTACTGGTGGTTTGTTTTGTGAATTCAGTATTATGGAAATGAAGCGAAACTGGTCAAGATTTTCAGACCCATTTTTAGTCGCGGCCTCTCCCCCCCCTCCCCCTTTGACGGGCAGAAGGAAGAAAGGGGTCGTGCCTCCCCTCCCCCCTCCCCTCCCTTCCCTGCTGCGTGGACCGCGGCCTTCAAAGCTCTTTGGGTTCTTTTCTCACGAGGTGTGTGGTATACTTATACTTGTACATTCGTGGTACTGGAGACTTCTCTCAGTGCTGGAGTATGCCCCCCCCCCCCCCCGGTCACTTTAGCGTATCCCTTCCTTTCCTTGGAAGAAAGATCCTAAGTAACCATATATATTTATGCTCCTGTTTATCCTCGTATACCCTGCGGGCCCTTCGCTGTGATGCCCTTGAGGGTCCGGCTTTTTTGCGTCGTGTTCAGTAACGTGTGATTTTTATCACCGACCAACGACTTTGAAGCTTTTTTGATGGAGCGAGCAAATGCGGCGGCAAAGGATGTACATTTGGCAATTCTGTTGATCTAAGTGATGTTTGATTATAGTTGCATATTATTGCCTACAGATGAAGCAGACTCCATAAGGGAATACACTGAGTTAGATTCACACCTTTATGAACGTACTTTTCTTGCACCGTGATCGAAGTACCTGATCGCTCATACGCCAAAGAGGAACAGAGAAGCGGGTGCAATCGAACAAGCCTAAACACGTTGAGGTAGACATAGAGGCTTACGGGCCAGTGGCTGTCAGCAGCCCGAAAGGGTAATTGAGCCGAACCGCGCGAGGGCTGCGAAGGCAGCGGAGGTGAACGTCCTGCGCCGTGCGTGATGAGCGCGAAGTACCTGCGGCAGATAATCCCGCGGGCGCAGGCGAGAGCGGAAGAGGGCGATTGTATTGCAGGGGCGGCGGATGTCCAGGTCTTGGCATTTCCTCCTACTCTTACCCCAGCAGTCACCCCTGCCCCTCCTCCTGCGACCGCCCCCGCCCAGCCCTCTGCCCCGGGCCCCGCCGCCGTCGCCGCAGAGGGACGCCGACTGCGCACTCCGCCCTGCTGAGCCGCTGGAGCCCTTTGTGACGGCCAGGCCCTCGCGCCCTTTGTCCTCGTCGCCTCGCCATAAGTGCGACCCGTCGGGGCCGCAGTCAGTGCTGCCGACCCTTCGGGGTGTGTCCCGCCTCGCCTTCGCGTGGCAACAGAACTTCCTTTGTATGCAGAAGGAACAGACCGCGAAGCTGCTCGCTGGCCGGCGCCGCTGACGATGCCGTCGGGATGGATTTGCGGAGGAATGGACATGCGTTGCACGGTAACCGCTGAGGAATGCTGCATGCGCTGGAGGAGGGGTGGGAATGTGCTAGAATAACGGCGGGATTGTTGATGGGATCCGTCCGCTCCGAAGAAAAAGGTCAGCATGTATTCGGCGAAGCGTCCTAGTTGTGGCCGCGGGCAGTTTGAATCCCTGTTGCCTGAGCTTCTGTGCAAAGCGTGAACCCTGGTACGTGACCGGATGTTTTTTTTTGTTTTTTTTAATTATTAGCTACATCGTATATTTTGGAGGGATGAGGATTCGGGTAGCTACAAGAAAATACGTTTTTTCTATGATTACCCCACGCACAATTTTGATCTGTAACGAAGTGGACTGCAAGTTTGCGATCGAAAGCCGCAGGACGTAAACATCTCTTTCCTCAAGGCCTCATTTCTACCCGTTTCTGTTTCGGAAATTAGCAAATGCGTTAATTCGTTAATTTTGTTATGGCTGCGATGGTAGAGGAAGATCGGTTCTCAAATAGCCCGCATCGCCCCCTCTCCTTCCCTCCCTCCCTCCCTCCCTCCCTCCCTCCCTCCCTCCCTCCCTCCCTCCCACCTTCCCTCCCACCTTCCCACCTTCCCACCTTCCCTCCCTCCCTCCCTCCCTCCCTCCCTCCTTCCTTCCCTCCTTCCTTCCTTCCTTCCCTCCTTCCTTCCCTCCCTTCCTCCCTCCCTCCCTCCCTCCCTCCCTCCCTCCCTCCCTCCCTCCTTCACTCCTTCACTCCTTCACTCCTTCACTCCCTCACTCCCTTTCTCTCATCTGCCAGCGTGACAAGAGGGGCAGGTATGACAGATGCAGCCTAGCACAGCATCAGGATTTTAGCTTATAACTGTGAGCGAAAATGTATGTTTGACTGGAGTAGCTTTGCCTTGCGAAGCGGCCGTGCGCGGGCGAGTGGTCCTGCGCGGGGGACCATCCATGCGCGTGGGAGGGGGGGGGGGGGGCTGGGAAAGGAGGGACGTATCTTCAAGTGTGCGTCGGGGGAGGGTGGGTATTACATGGCAGGGCGTTTCGGAGCGCGAGGCAGAGGACGCGCTTAGGTACGTCGCGGGTACGCGGTGCATGTGATGGATTGTGTTAAGATATGCCATTGACCATTGAAGCTGGAGATGCGTGGATAAGCAGAAAGATGGATGGAAGGATGGATCGATCGATCGATCGATCGATCGGTCGGTCGTAGTGAAGGCAGGTAGATGTAGACTTTTTTCGAAAAAGTAGACTGAGAGATGAATGCGAGAGATAAATAAACATCATGGAAGGCATTTTCAGACATTGATGAAAACGACGCCGGCAAAGATCATGTTTTATTTACGCCAAGTTGTGCTCCGTAGGAAGTGGTCGGGAGCCCCTGGCCGGCGCAGGATCCCTCGCTGACGGCCTACGTCTTAAGACAGGTTGTAACAAGAAGGACATGCCAAACCTGTTTCATGGG